>NW_022985562.1:489207-555479 GCF_010093815.1 Pseudovirgaria hyperparasitica
CATTGTTGTTGTGTCCATTGTTGTTGTGTCCATTGTTGTTGTGTCCATTGTTCTGTGTCCATTGTTGTTGTCTCTATTATTGTTGTATGCTCATTGTTTATTGTTGTGTGCTCATTATTATCATATGCTCATTATTGTTGTGTGCTCATTATTATTATGTGCGAGCATTGTTTATTATTATGTGCTCATTATTACATGCTCATTGTTGTGTGCTTATTTTTCATTACTGTGTACTCATTGTTCATTACTGTGTGCTCATTATTCATTACTATGTGCTCATTGTTCATCACTGTGTACTCATTGTTCATTGTTGTGTTTTCATTATTATGTGCCCATTATTATTATTATTATGTGCCCATTATCATATACGCGTGTGCTATATATCTATACCTGGATGAAGGTTCATACATCCTATAATCCTACAATCCTATAATGCTCCATATCCTACTGTCTTCTTCTGTACTCATTGTGATATCTGTCTTGGCCCGCTATACTACTATTTTTGCACACATAGTCGTATGAGTTCAGGGCTATCAAGAGGCCCGAAACAGTCATGTATTCGCATCCTACGATCTGAAGCATGGCAGGATCGTTGGATTGTTTTTTTTTGTTCTTCGGTCGTAGTATGCATGGTAGGTAGGTAGGTATGCACTTGACAGGCAGGCATTTCCATCCATCCATCCATCTGTCCATCCCGAACCGCGACAACCGCCATGGGTGACAGCCCTGGGTCGTAACATGACAGCCTTGGGCCGTGACATGACAGTCGTGTGCCCTGCATGGCAGCCAGCCCCCAATTCTTCATTCCTGGGTGTTCTGGCCCCCAAGTTATCAAAGTGCTGGTGGGAATATGCTATGTATATAGTACAGCGTACAACACATAACGTCTGTGGAGCACTGTGCTGGTTTGCTCTGACTGTATTGGACTGGGCTTTTATATAGGCTCGCTACAACCTACTCCACTACTGACTGCAGTTACTGCAGGCAGGCCCCAAACCCACAATCCCGTTCCTGATCGTGGGTCCTGGTCGTAATACTGTTTCTGATCATGATCCTGATCCCAATCCTGAAGCTATCTCGCCACGTTTTGTCCCCACACGCGTTCTTATATTATTACCCCTGCGATGTTTAGTTTCTAAATCGGGATTTGCGTGGCCCTGCCCGATGCTGGGTGGGACCAAGCGGGGCTCGAATAGGATAACCAAACTAGAATAGCCAGGCTAGAATAGGTACACGGGACAGAAATGGACCTAGGTGGAGAAGGGGCCGAAGGGGGAAGAGGGGGGGGGGAGGTGTCTCAAAATGGCATCTCGCCGGCTTAGAATATACGAGCTGGAGGAATTAGGAACTGTCTCGACGGGGGATGGAGGAGTTACAAACTTGGGGGTTTTGGGGATTTCAGGGCTGGAGGATTCATTCTTTGAGCGGCTTTGGCGGCTTGAGTGTTCAGGGCTGGGGCTGTAGGAGTTAGTCATTATGTACATGATGCTCGATTCGATGGGAGGGATGGGATAGCAGGATTTTTTTTGGGACCGGACGAATAGATAGCCCGGGCGGATGGACAACGCTCGGGAGGGCGTGAAACATGTTTGTTCGCGTGGTGCTTTGTTTGTTTTAAGGGATGGAGAGATATATTTTTGGGAGTGGGTTGAGGGGGAGGAGAGTGGTTGAGGGAAAGGAGGGGTAGAGAGGTTCGGGGAGGAAGTTGGAGTAGTTGAATGATGTAGCAGTTCTAATTTGCTTTTATGGTGATGTATGTATGTATTAAGGATTGTCGTTTGTGTGGTTTACGTGTGGCTTTTGTGGTGATGTGCTTGTGTTGTGTATTATTGATGGACTTGATGTACTCGCATCCGGATAGTCACACTCATCTATGTAGTCATTTACTCACATGCCTACATTATCATGTACTCATAATATTATATATACACGCTGACCTACAGATCGATACCACATCCATATGGTCGTACATTTACAGTATAAATGGGCACGGCCTAGGAGTAATGAGAAAGACTGAGAAAGCCGCACTATCGCAATCTTAGACTGGTATTTTCACGGCATTACAGTATAAACACAACCCAGCTGCCTCAGAATCAGGAGCTACAACTGCATTGCGTCAACCCTTTATACTTGGGTACCGGACCACACCATCGCTCTTCGGTGGCATTGTCCCAGCTCCACGAGTCTTCAAAGGGGTTCAGTGCCATTTTCATCGTGCCTTCCAGCAGATCGCCGCGTTCGCCTTGCTTCTCGACTCGCTCGATGATTTCGTCCAATATCCATGACCGGGGAACGAACTATTCGAGCATCAGTATGGGCTGAGGATCACTCGTGGGGTGACATACCTTTGGATTGACCATTCTCATCTCTGCAGACCTCTCTGCATCCTTGCCCTCACCCCAATCCTCGATAACACGCTTCGACCATTTCTCGAGCCATTTGCTAAGCCGCACCTGCCCGTCTTCGATCTTGTTGCCAGCGCCGACGCCGTCAGGGTGGAAGAATCCCTTCGCAGTCTCTTTCCGCTTCTCGTCGTCCGCAACATCAGCCAGCCTTACGCCCGAGAGACATCTGAAGGTCTGATTGAAATCGAGTTCCAGCGCTTCCATGGCATCCAGCAGCTCCGAGTACAGCTCCTTGAAATCGCCTTCGGTCTGCGTCTTCAGCCCCAATCGAGCCGTCATCAGCTTCTTGTACTCCGCCATAAAGACGGCTTTGAATTCCTCGCCAATCTTCTCAATCAGGTTCTCCGCACGGCTGACTAGCTCATCTGCCGCTTCCTTGCGCACACCTTCGTCAACAAATTCCTGGTCGTCGCATTGCGCGCCGGAGCCGATGAGCTCACCAAAGGCTTCGCCAGTGCGGACGAGGTTCCACCATATTATCGTTGGTTGATTGCGATAGCTATATCGGAGCATATGGTCGTCGTGGTTGGGTGTGTAAGATGGGTCGAACTGGTCCATGAATGCAAAGGGACCGAAGTCGATGGATAGTCCGAGCACGGAGGTATTATCAGTGTTTAGCACGCCGTTCATGAAGCCGTATGCCTGCCACCATGCAACTGTTTGCGCATTCAAGCGGACAATGTGACGATAGAGGCGCGTATACCTGTTTTCAGCATCTTTGCCAGCACCTTCAATGGTGTCTTTGGATACCCCTGAGATTGCTTGTGTGGCCGTCGTCTCAACCTCTCCTGCCGGAAGCTTTGCCGGGAGGTTGTCCCATCCACCAAATACGTGCTCTGCGACATAGTCGGCAAGTTGTCTTAATAGTTTGCGATCACCTCTTGCACGCAGGAGATCAAACGTCCCCAGTCGTAGCCAAGTTTGTGCAAATCGAGCGACTATCGAACCAGGCTCGATGCGCTCGCGAACAACCCTCGCTTTCGGGGCATATGTCAGCGACAACGCACGCGTAGACTTGATACCGATTGCGTTTAGATACTCCGAGACTACAAACTCCCTCAAGCTCGACCGAAACACTGCTTTGCCATCGGCGAATCTTGAGTACGGGGTCATGCCAGCACCCTTGAGCTGCACCTCATATCGCGTACCAGCTGGATTTGTAGTCTCGAATAACGATATCGCACGACCATCACCGAGCTGTCCAGCCCACTGGCCAAACTGATAGCCTCCATAGCACTGCGCCCACGGATACACGCCTTCCTGCTTTTCCTCATCCCATGCTATGATCTTGTTCCCACTGACCGTGTCCAAAAAGTCCGGACTCTTTACGTCGTCTTCTTGAATTCCCAGGTCTTTTAGCGCTGCTTTGCTAACTGCCAAAAGCTCAGGATCCTGTGTGCCCTCGGGCCGTATGAATGTATACATGGCATTCTTGACTATACGGGGACCAAGCTTCTCACGAGTGGCGGAATGCGAAGATTGTGGGGTCGGGAACTTTTCATCAGGTGGCAGGTGCGAAGTGAATACATTGGACTTGGGTATCTCGCGTATAGACGCAGCAGATCTAGCAGAGGTGTTCGTGGCGCTGGTCGAGAGATGAGCAGCCATTTGGGCTAGTCGCATCAGGCGTGGTGGTTGCAGCAGTCGAAAAGCGAATTGGGAGAGAAGCATGTACAGAAGCGGCACTACAAGGAGAGAGAGAAATGTCAGACGTTCAGGTGTGGCGATGGAGGATTGAAAGGAAATAAGTCTCATATCATTGCTACGATCGCATACAAGGAACTTTTGCGGAGAAGCGTGAGCAGTGGCGTCATGTTGTGTGATGTCCACCTCTTATCGATTAAGCTGATGGTTTCTAGCCCAATACAGTATAGCTTCCCAAGGCATCTCACTTGGCACCAACCCAGGAGTTGTTAATAATGTATGATTCGACTCGGTCCCGATGATTCATTGCTCTTTGACAGTATAAAATCTCATCTGACCATATCAGAAGAGACTGTCCTTTCGTCCATTCGATATTGGAATCATCTTTATTCCACTGAGAAGCACCAGCACCAAAAAACCATGTAAGAGCCCCAGATCCGATATCGCTACCACCTCTTTTGCCTCCTGTAGCACTCTCATGATTTTTGTCTCCTGTAGAATCTTCATGATTGTAGTGTCCATATTAGAACTCCGAGGTACGACCACTACAGCACTTTATATCATAGCCTGCACCTTCCCCTTCTGGAACGAAAGCCCTAGTCGTGTGTATTGTCTAGGTATGGATGTCGCCGATCGACCATCACCTAGTGCTCCCGTTAACCCTGTACCCAAGACCCAAACGAGTTGCATACACTTGGGCCCAGCATTTTGAACTCCAGCTAACAGAAATGCCCTAGAAGCTTGATCTACACCTTACAATTATGGCAATTGATGGTCTCTCGCCGAGTCTCCACATCATCTAGCGTCTGGTCTCAGCTTGGCTTCTCTTTGTCGCGTGGCAAACACTACTTCAATACACCGTCGCTCCAACAGGTAGTCCACGGTATCAAATCTGTTCTGTCACTTTCTTGCCGATACGATTAAGCCACTCCCTTGTTCATTTGACTTCTACTCACTCACGCGTGCAATGAAAAACGAGTCTCGAACAGCGCAAGATCGCCTCTTGTTGACTACATTACCTGCGGAACTAATCGATAACGTCCTTTCCTTCCTGGACAGTCTAGATTTGGTCCAGACGGCTCTTGTTTGCAGATTGCTTCATTCACACGTACTCAAAGACACGATCTGGATTCCACTGATAAAGGCCAACATTCCTGGCGCCACAAACTTCGATCACGAATCGGTTGCTTCATACCGACATGCACTTACCGTGCTACACCCGTTCGTCTTTCTAACGCGACAAAAGATATGGTTCTCGGATTCTCGGTATGTGGGAAATCTAATCATATGTAGATATGATACACAAACAAGAGCCATCGTCGGAAACACACTTTTCGCAGATCGCGGACCGAAAAGTTTCGAGTTTTGGAAATGGGCACCTGATGTCATAATCCACAGATTCGACCCTAAAGTCAACCTTGATCTGACAACTCCGGTAATCCATATCGATGCTGCTTCTTTGAGGGCTCGATCATCAGCATCACCGAAACTGGGACAGCCAGTCCGCATGGCACAACGACAGGTAGAACCGAGAGTTCATATGCAATCGTCCTTCATGCTGGCCAAACCATGGCCACATGTCATGTCACCCAGCTCTCAAATGTGGCCACCGGCCATTTTGCCCGCCAACGAGCGCTGTCGAACGGATTCACTTACCAACTTTTCCGGTTCTGGGCACAGACCAGAGACTTTGTCTCAAATGAGTGAAAGCACGTTTCGCCTACACACGTCTATGCAAATGAGCACTTTCAGTGGGTTTCCCCCAGTGAAAGACACAGTAACTGCCTGGGCCACTCTTCCCGTTGAAGCATATACGCCGACAAAGCAAAAACCGTGGCGCGGCATCTGGGTCGGTGACTACTCAGGCCATGGATGTGAATTCTTGGTGGTTTTACAACCAGATGATCCTCAGCCCCTCCCAGAGGGTGTATTACGGGGTCTCGCAAAGCGAAAAGACCGAAGAAATGAAACAGCGCCGGACACTCGACTGAGTGCCACAGTGTTTGGTGGAGGTGAAGACAGAACTTCGCGAGGTGGAACGTCGTCGACGAGCACAGAGTCTGAGGATATCTACACGGGCCGGCTCGAGGCCGTGAAGATTACGGGAGACATCAATGTCCAGCGCGGCGAGTATACGTTCATAGCGCCTGACATAGGCGACGAAGGTCTAATACGCATTGCAACCGAGGAACTGTTCGAGGGTGCTCGTGTGTTGAAGAGCGTCGGTCACATTGCCTCTCATGGCTACCGGGACGGTCAGTACCTCAAGATATGAATACTAATGTAGAGAAGCTAACTTCCTGTAGACGAGTATATCACCTCACAGCTCATTCTGGTCTCTGAAAACCGGATCGCGCAGTACTGGGAGGACTTTGGCCATATCAGCTATTATCAACGAGTTGATATAGATGAGTTCATCAGTGTGTAAGGCTTTCTTGGCGTGGTTCCCGGATCCTTGAGAAGGGGGCCACGGACATGTGCATAGAGCGCTCAACCGAACTCACTGAATTAGTTAGGTAACCGGAAAAAAGCTCTCTGGCAATTCCGCGAGCCATGTCAAGAATGTGCCTAGGAGAGTGGTATTGGTAATCAAGATGAAGCTTGCTGGTGTAGACAAGAATATGCCTCAATCCCGGGGCAGGGCCTACAGGCTATATGGTTCTAGTAAGCTATACACCTGCAGATCAGACTGACAACTGTATATGCTACTGGGGCTGTTGTGTTTGAGCATGATACCGATAAACGAGGAGAAAGCTGGTCCTGTGAGAATTCTTTACCATGGGACATCAATTTCCGTGTCTCTACGGCGTTCTGAATGACTAAAGCAAGTCGTGATGCATGTCTCGAACGTATGCAGGGCCAAATTCAGACCCTTATGCGGCTTGAAAATGTGAGACAAGCAGCATATCTCCAATCTCAACATTGTATCTAAGTTGATATTCTATATGGGTATCGAGACTCTATGTGGGATCCCTGTATCCAAATGCTTTACTTCGTTAGTCGAGGTCATCGTCATTCGTGTTGAAATTCGAGTCCGCAGCCGTGTCAGTGGTGTTGACGTCTGCCTTCTCGGACTCGCCAAGCTCATCTATCGGAAGGAGAGAAAGAATGATGACGAAGAGGGGCTTGTCTGCTGTCCGATCCTTGAGGACATATCTGAGTGTGTGCGTTCTGATTAGCGGGTTAGACGGGTTGTGGCAAGGAAAATGCAGAGCCCGACTGGGGTGTAAAAGCAAGAACAAGAGCAAGCGAGGGTGGGAGAAAGACGCACCTCAGCGGCTGGCCATCCCAATGTTTAACTATTGAGAGTGTGATTACCGGGAGCTTCAGCGAGAAATCTGAAGAAATCTGTTAGCACGCGCCATTGTTGACCATGGGAGACCTTGTCCCTTACCGTTGAAGTCTAGGTAGGGGTTGAAGAAATCGCAGGCATAACTCCGGCCCTCTTCGAATTTGAAATCTTTTCTTGTGTCTTCTCCCAAAAAGTGCTTCATCCGTGCAGCACTCTGCTCTGGGATACCCTGCTCCTCTCTTACGGTCGCGCCATCGCCTTCCGCTCCCTCCTCGAAGACGACTACGTCACCGTCCACCTTATCGCCACTCTTCTCTGCCATCTTATCCACATCTTTTGAACCCTTCTCTCCTATCCTCAGCACATTAATACTGCTCAAAAGAGGCCCATACAAATGCGGCTCATCCGCATACGGATCACCATACAGCCCAGGGTCAACCCACTTCTTCACAAAGTTGAACGCCGTCCCAAAGCCCCATGGTAGCCTGTCTCTGATCGGATGGTCAAAGTCATTGCCGAACACAATCTCGTCGCCCGTGTATGTCTTCTTGGGTGTGAAGGTGAAGGATATCGAGTATAAGTCGGACTTGTGAGTCTCGTGCGAGAAGTAGGGTGAAGTGGATGGCGAGCCTTTGGGTAGACCACGGTAGTTTTGTATCCGCACGTTTAATTGTGCAGTCAGATTCTCGGTGTCAATCTTCACGGGCTCAGGTGCATTCACAGCGACGTCGTGTTGCGTGGATTCGTCGTAGGTGGGGCCGGCCGTGACCTTGAGAATGTACTTTTCGGCCATGCTGGAAGAGTCCGTGAGAGTTTCTAGGAGGACACGTCCGGGTGAGCGATCGCGTCACTATTGTAAAACGTTCTGGTTAGGAGCTGTTGATTGCTCGCGAGCTGAGCAGATTGTGGAGGTATTTACGCACACGAGGAGACGTCGGACGTCATACCTTGTGGCGTATCAAAAAATCACATGTGAAGAAGTTTTGATCCTGATATGTTTATTTGGTCACGACTCTACCCCTAAACCAGATCCGGGCGGGAACTTTGTGAATTCAATGTCGAAAAAGGTCATCATCAAGATCACCAAATAGATGTATCTGTCGATACGGTCGGTATGTCGCCTGTATGTCTTCATCTAATTCGTGGAGATGGCGATCGCCGAGACGCCACCGTGGTAGAATCCTTCTTTTTCTCGTCGCCTGTATCTTGATTTCGCTATACAAACTTCAAGATTCTGCTCCATCCAGCATTATCAACATCGGCACCCCTGCAATCGGATCGGGTTCACAGCCACTCAATCAGACGGCCCTGGATATTGCGCCCGCTTATGTCTCAGCTATCATGGAACCAAGACTATCCAATCTCTTCTCTATGCTAGAATGTCCCGAACCCGACAAAGATCGCTACACATACCTCTACACATCGTCAGAACACAAGTTTTTCTTCGCTCTCAACCTTCGTAACAGCATCTCTATCTTACCCAGACTGCTCAGTTCCATCATTGAAGCAGTCGAATTTCTTGGGCCGCACAAATGTGTTCTCTCCATTGTCGAGGGCCACTCTCACGACGGTACTTACGAAATCCTCCACGCTCTCCGGAAATCCCTTTCTCATCTCGGCCTCGAATACCACCTCGTCCGTAGCTCCATCGACTCACACACTGGCGACCGCATCGCCCAGCTCGCTGCACTACGCAACCTCGCGCTCACTCCTCTATTAGAGAGGCCCGGCACGCTTGATAGCACCACCGTCCTCTTCCTTAACGACATCGCCTTCTGCGCCGAAGACATCCTCGAGCTCACCCACCAACTCATCTACCAACACGCAAGCATGACCTGCGGCATGGACTGGACCTTCGTCGGACCCACGCCAACCTTCTACGACGTCTGGATCGCACGTGACATGCGCGGCGAGACCTTCTTCCATATCCCCCTTGACGGCAGCTGGGAGTACGCCAACGAGCTCTTCCCGGCCAATGCACGGGCACGCGAGGATCTGGAGTCTGGCACGCCGTTTCAGGTGTTTAGCTGCTGGAACGGCGGAGTCGCGATTCGCGGAGATGTGTTGCGGCGTGTGCGATTTCGAGGCCCGTCGCCGGGAGAGTGTGTGCAGGGCGAGCCGACGTTGTTCGCGAAGGATCTGTGGGCTGCGGGACTGGGAAGGATTGCGGTGGTGCCGAGTGTGAATGTGGAGTATAGCGATTACTGGGCGCGTAAGGTGAAGGGGTCCAAGGGGTTTGTGAGTCGATGGTTGATGGTTGACGAGGGAGAGAGGATCGTGTGGGATGACCAACCTCCGGAAAAGGTGAGGTGTTGTCCTGGGTATGAAAATCAGGTTATGCTGCCGTGGAATGATGGGCTGGGTGAGAATGGAGCCTTGCTGGGTTAATGTACCTATTTGTGTAATATATAACTCGATAGATCCTGTAGACTGGCTGATGGAAAGCCGAAAACTAGATGCTCTGTGACCTGGCAACGACCCATTCTCGCAATTTATAGTGAATTTTAAGTATGTAGCTGGCGGGACAAACAGTTTAACCACTGATACGTGCCTAGTCATGTGGAATTTGATAATTGTTCAATTATATCATCATCATGTCTCTACCAGATATACTAGATGCTCAACCCGGGATATTATGAAATACCAGCACAAAGCAAGTTGTATTGTGCCATACATCGTTCAAAACTTGGTCACTCACTGCGAAGTATCAACCATACATCACACACACACGAGGAGAAAAGTAGGAATTTCAGATTATCATATGTTTTCCTAGTACCGCGATGGATCTGGACTTGGTGATATGATACTAGCCACTCGGGATTATCGACCATGATAGTACATGACAGCCCCTACTCCGCCCACCGTAACTCCATGTCATCAGCCTCCGCAGAGGTCATTCCTTCGATGTGGAGATCACACCCTCCCATGCCCCTCTTCCCCCTTTCGAGAACATGACCGAGCATCATGCTGACCACTGTCCGCACCGCACGAGTCAGCCCATCCCTCCAAAAGCAGCTCTGGACATTGATGGTGATGCTGCGGAGACTGATCAGATTCCGCAGAGCGCCAAATTTGCTACTCCAAGCCGAGTTCAGGAACCGGCTACCTTGGATCTGATCAGCCTCATATAGTTCGTCTGGCTCCTGGTAGCTGATCAAACCCGTAATCGGGTCAAGGGTTAGCACCATATGGTCGGGGTTGAGGGTGAGGGCTGGCTCGGTGTGCGGGCTGTCGGCATTGCTGAAGAAGATCTCAACAGCGCGAACCGTCGATTTGAAGAGCGGAGAAAGAGGGCATGGTAGTGTTGGCAAGGTGAAGCTGTTGTGGGTGTAGAAGACTCGCAGGGTTTCGTCCCGGACTACGCTGTTGATCATCGTGAGATTGAGGTTAACGTTATATCGAGTGCCATCATTGGTGGAACCAGGGCGGCCAAGTGGGTTGTGGGCACGAAGTATCTTGACTGGATACGAGGGGACAAGTGCGTGGAAGTAGATCTCGTCGCGTAACTCACGTGGCAGCGCCATCAGGCCGACATGAGCTTGCTCTGGAACCTATTGCAGAATTGGTGTCAATATATGAGTACATATGGATCAGCGGTGAACGATACGATTGAACTGGCAATGAGCCCTGGTTGGTGTAAGCGCGCAGTCTGGTAGTGCGGCATGTGGTGTACTGTCTGGGTGTTGTCATCGCTATCTTTTCCAGAAGGTCTCTGTTTAACGAGTCAGTGTCTACATCAACTAGCAGGTGCACAATTTACCATCGGGTTTCCTCGCCGCATCGTTGAGATAATGCTGATTTTGACTGCCCCTGTCGCGGTTTCAGTGCGCACCAGCCTACCGGGAAAGTCCGCTGGTACATGGACTGAAGAAGACAGTATATAGGTAGCCACTTGCATTGCCGCCTCTAGGCTACTTGGGAAGGCTGTAGTCATTGTGGGACTTGTTCGTCTTGCGATGAGCTTAACAGTGAAGTAAGTACCAGGATTGTGATCGTTGGGGTGAGATTCCAAAGTAATCCAGAATGAGGGAGTAGGGAGAGAACTGTCCAAAAGTATCTTAATGTTTAATATGGGAAAGCAGGGTCGGAGCTACCCCCGGATGAACTCTTAACTAGTCTCGCAAAGAGACAGGAACATTTCACTTGGACATTGTAATTGAGAAGGTGAATGTAGGAAGCGTAGGGATAAGACTGCGTGAATATACGCATGGGCGATAGTTCGATCGCGCCCGTATATGATTCTCACGCCCGGACTTCTATAATCGTGAAGACGAAATCTTACCAATATACTTACACATCAGTCACGTCGACTGTGAATTTACAGGGTATTCCTTTATTCTCATGCATGCGTCTACACCTGTCAGGCGGAATTTCAACTCATTTAGATCAATCAGCTGCTTCTCAAGGCCTCTCAACCGCTCATATACGCCACAAGCGTCTCACGTGCTTGTTCTGATAGTCGTTCCTGAACACATTTGCTGATGCGTCCACCATGCCGAGCGTCCGCATCTTTCAGCGTAATTCCAACCCATGACTTAATGTCTGAAATTTCAGGATACGGATCGACAGGGGGTCTGCGACATGTACTCAGAGGGGTAAAGCCGACTCCGAATCCAACGTCGTCTGTATCTTGGTCAGGAATCATATCGTCGGCCTTTGGTGGAACCGGTGGATTGATGAGCAATTTGAGAAGTGCTTCGCATGTCAATGCCCAGCCCTTGGGATATCTGGTTGCGTTAGCATTTAGGGATCAGTCGATGCTGACTGCGTTTCCTTACCTGGTAATGAATGCCTCTGAGTTTGCCAGGATTTTGGTGAATGACACGACGGCAGTCTTCCGGTCGTACGGACGAGACAGCTTCTGAGTGTCTGGAAGGATGATGGAGAGATACAATTGTTTGAAGACACTACGAAGGTTATTGATAATTCTTCTGTGGCGAATAGTATAGACTTACTCGTGCTGTATCTTGTCTGTCAATTGGATAAAGAAGTCGGTACCCAGACCTCGATCATCCTTGGCAGAGATGAAGTGGAAGAATCGTATAAAGCGCTGTGTTAAAGATTCCGTCTTCGAACCCGACAGTCTCTGTAGCATGAGTTGCACAATCGAGACCAAATAGTTCTCCAATGCAGCTGACGGGAATGTTCCAAGAACACATTCGATGAGCTCAAACGCCTGCGAATCAGTGGCTTTCTTGGAGATAAGGCTCTGGTATATGACCAGGATCGGTTCGAGCTGATTGTTCTTCAGAATGTCGTCTGCAGCTCGCGGTATCATGGCTGTCAATAGTCGAACCAAAGCGGGAGCATTGCCTTTGGATTCCCAGAAGTTCGGCATTAAGATCGGCTCCAAGAGGCTCCTGTAGAAGTCTGAAAGTGGGCGGGTAGGATTGGCCTCAAGAAGAGCGGCAAATATCTGAATGACGTAAGGCACGAACTCCTGGACATCAGTTTGGATGATGGCTGCGAATGGCTCATATATAGCATTCTCAAGCACATCGGGTTGCGAGGGTGCTGCGAACCGGATCAAAGCCCCAATAGCTTCGAAGTGAAAGTAGTAGAACCGCGGGTTACTGGGGTTATGCCTGATGACTTTGGTGATATTGACGAAATTCCGCACGACCATGTCGCAGATTGGGAGCACGCCGTCCTTAATGGATATCAGCACTCTCATAACACATCTCATCAAGAACTCATTCTCTTGAAGTTTCTCTGGTGCGGAATCCTTCTGAATAAGTGTAAAGAGGTGCTGTAGAAGGTCCTTGGCTAGTGGTGTGATATCAGATCTCGCTATGACGGGCTGCATGTCTTCTGCAGCAAGATGGAGCACTCGTTCCACCGCGATTGCGGCATATGTGTAGACGACATAATTGGAAGAGCCCAAGTGCTTGACCAGTAGGGGAAAGGCTTGTTGCCAATTTTCTCGCGAGATCTGGCTTCGGAATGTATAAACGAACTTGATAGCATCCACAGTCAAGATTGGGTGGGTGTCATCGGACGTCAAGTCCTCTGCAATGTTAGTGGAGAAGAATTGGAGTACATTTACGTTGCTAAATAGAGTTAGACTAGATTCCTTGAACGCATACGAAACAGTGGACTTACGTGTTGACAGATTTGACACCTTCGGCCGCAGTGATCTGACCCTTTGCTGCTATAGACGAGAACAGGTAGATTGCAGTGTCTTTCGACTTCCAATTGCTCTTGGGGCTCGAGGAGAAATCGGACAGATAATGATTGATATACTTCGTCACGACCTGAGTTACGAGAAGTTCGAACTGCTCCATAAGCTGTCGAAGGAAATCTGTAGCCGCACGTCTGCGTGTGTCGTTATCCGATCCCTCCAGATCTCGTCGAATGAACTCGATTGGCTCGTCTTCGAAAAGCTCAATATCTGATTCGCGCAGCGATAAATTGGGCAAGATGACTTTTTCGACAACTTCACCAAGTGTGCCCTCACTGTTGAAAGCCTCGGCGTGAGACTTGATCCGTGTGATGGACGTCAGGAATTGCAATGCTTTGCTGACCAGTATGTCATATTTCGTCTCCGTGCCCACATTCGTCAGAAGATGCCATGAGCTTTGGACAAACTGCCCGAGATATGTATGGAAGTCTTCCTCGAACTTTAGGACATATAGCGTAAGGACCTCGAATATGCCTGACTTGACGAACTCCAGAATGCCTGATTCGGCCTCGTCGTCGGTGTGGAGAATAGGATTGTCGTACGTGAGGTACTTATGGAGCAGTCCTACAATGGCAGGAAGATTCTCTTCGAAAGCAGGAGGTAGATCTTGACACGAGAGGTCGAACAGAAGCTTCATTTGCAAATTCAATGTGGTGAAGAGTTGTTGAAGGACGTCTTTGTTGCTTTGATTCTCAGTGATCAATCTGTCGGTATTCTACATAAGTCAGTCATTGGGTAAGACCAAATGAAAGGATCGTATTACCGCTAATAGTGTAAGGAAAGGTGTCGCGAATTTTCCGAGTACGTGATTAATCTCTGTGAATAGTCCATCCGAAACAAAGAGCGGTCGCCAGCGTTTGAAGATGGAATGCCCGACTTGAAGCACACCATTGTTGACTATGGTGTTGTCCGGGGTGAGGCGCGACACAAGATCCTCCTTCTCGTCAGTCATGTTATCGCAAGCTTGTGTTCTCACATACGTCTACAAGGGTATCCCATCGTTCCCAGAAGTCGCTATCTGCGATGACACTAATTGCCTCTCCAAGCTGCGTTTGCATTGCTGATGGCACAGATACCATCAACCCAATGAGCTCTCTCTTGATTGCGACAACTTCATCTTCAGGAAGTTTATAGTTTCCGTCTACATCCTGTGCCCACTTCTGTCAGCGAATCTGTATGCTTTTTGTTTATTATACAAGGTTACTACGGACCGTCCAGTTGCGCTTCACAAAGTTTTTGAAGTATAACGAGCTTGCCAGGCGGCTCTGGAGAGGAAAGGAGTCAGATGCTACGATCTGAAGAAGAGCCAGCGAGAATGCCGGCTCGCTTTCTTTTTGCTTGATCGAAGCTTCGGCTACACCAGTGGTCAGTCGGGATTCAACTCGTGCTCTCTGGATTAGCAGAGTCTACATAGGACGCAGGAGTACCAAGCGTCAGCTTGATTGGGCCGATATAGGCAAAGCTTTATGGCACATGTAAACAAATATTGGTGGGGTTGTACCTTGCTTGTGCTGCTTCGGATCCAAGCTGAGCTGGAGAAGCTGGGCGATAGGTTGAGGATCCATATCGTCGAACTGGAATCAGTATATGAGGAAGAGGGAGGGAAGAAAGGAAGGGTGGAAGTGTACTTTGGGGCGCCTCGTAGAGTGAAGCTTGATGTAAAAAGTGGGTGAGTAGTGGTTCAGATGGCCTTAGCGCAACCAGTGGTCGCAACCTTCTGGGGTTGAAGTTGAACTCTTGGCGGACCCTCCTTGACAGCTCTCCTTCAACAGCCTGACCACAATCCCTGCAAACAAGGTGAAACCACTGATCGACCATCCACGCCAGCCTGTGCTGCGCTTTGTTGCGCCTGACCGTCGCCGCTTGATAGAGCTCGTTTTCAGGCCTGCCCAACGGTGCCCACCCGGTCGATATATAGCTGTCTCTGCCCGGGCCTTCATCCATCGCAAGCGTCTCCGCCGCACCTCCGCAGCACCTCCGCAAGGTATATACGTCCCAAGGCTTCATCCTCATGCCATTGCGTTCAGTCTTGAATGTGTCCGCTTCCTGTTCAGCTTCCGAAGTACTGGAGCTGTGTGGAGAATAAACCGCGCTTGCCATAGCCGTATATTTCGTGAGTCGAACTTGTGCGCTGTGACTATAAGACTGACAAATTATTCTAAAGCCTCTGATCGCTCCCCTTGCATTTAATACAGTAAGACTTATGTCTTCTGGTCCAAATGACGTCCCATCAGAACCAAATCGGAGATCACCCTCATCCGCTCTCTTCAGCGCCTTCAGGACGTTAACCGGAAGGCGTCCCGGAAACACGCCTTCACCATCTCCCATCACCTCCAGCTTAATCACTCCAACTGCCCTCACACAGTCTGAAACTGTCACGTCATCGCTCGAAGCGAAAGCTGAGCCTTCAAGGAACGGAGAAATTGGTACATTTGATAACGGAATAGACAGCATAGCACAGCAGCATGGAAAGGTACTCGTAAGGAATTCGGTGCAAGCCAATGAGATTATTGGGGGTCCGCCAGAGCTGCCACCACTACTTGAAGAGCTTGGATCTGGGCGACCATTGCCTGAACGACTGGCCGCAGTAGACAAGGTCTGCGGAATACTAGCCAAATACCCGGTTAGCAATGTCCTCCTCGTTTGGACAACCGCGAGCGATCTCCTGGATCTCGGAGGTAACCCGGAAGCAATACGTGCTGGATACACATTACTGCAAAGCTGCGTGAAGGTCTCCGAGCTTTCACCGCTAGAACGAAGTATATTTTTCAAGGCCATAGCGCGAAACCGTACCAAGTCCGACTTCGACCTGCGGATTCAGTCGCTAGTCGATCTTACGCATGGAGGACGCAATGTAGAATCATTCGAGGGATCTGTGGCACAATTTCTCGGTACCTCCTTGACAGACTGCTTTGCCCGAGACAAAGACACGCGAAGAGAGAATCGGAAAAGGAAGGATGGTCCGCTGACGAACGCCGATAATCGGCCGGACGATGAGCTTGACCGAATGTTTCAGTTTGTCATTGACGTGGTCAGGTTCAATTCGAAGATATTCCGCGAACAGGACATAGCACTCCTGCTCCACCAAATTGTTAAGATCTGTCGTAAGACTGCTCGCTCTCAGGACGTCGAGAAATCTGTGACGCTGTTCGACATGCTCGTAACCTACACCCAGATCCCCGCGGAATCGCTGAGGCCTTGCTTGGAGTTGTTCTGCGATGTTTATCGTCAGTTGAAAGACGTGCAAGATCTAACTTGGAGGGCTTTGAGCAACTTACTGAAATCACACGCTGGTCCTTCGGCCGTCACGGCACTTCTTCAAATTCTTCGAGACATTAGAATTGCACAGGGTGCACAGAAGAACGTCTCTAGGGGTGCCATAAGAGTTGTGCAACGCCTACTGATAGCTGATGGGTCCGATGGGTTGCCAAAGCTCTACCTCAGCGATGTTTTTCCCGCCCTCAAGGCATCACTCATTGTGGAACATCGCAGACTAGAGTCTGACATCCTGGAACTAGTTTCATTCATACTGACTGATCAATTTCTGACATCGCAATTGTTGAAGGAAGATGATTGGAGTGACCTGGTTGAAGTGCTCATACTATGCTCCCGGGGACTTTCTTCCCCTTACCCCTCGGAACCTCTTTCTACCTCAGAACGGACTCCCAGTGAGCCTGATATGCTTGGAGAGTCTCTGATGCGTACATTTGTGCATCTCCAGCGCCTTCACCTGCGCGCAGATTTCGTGCAACGGGAATACATATTCAAACTCTTCATGAGATCCGCTCATTTACTTGACCACACTTCTATGGAGTTTTTGGTTCGTCAGCATGCCGAAGAAAGGCTTCTACACCCCTCTAATGCGCAATGGGAGAACGCAAGCAGAGACCTTTTGGAGAGAGTCTTCACAGATATGACGAGACAGCGTCGTCTTCGCATCCAGGTCCTGGAATTACTCATCGATAGCTACGAAACGATCGAGGGAGTCTATGCTGATGGGACCGTTTTAGAGTACGCAAAATTGATCCTTGACAACATATCTTCCGAGAGAGATCTCGTAGTGCTCGAGGTCTTGGCAAATTTCGCTGTCTCTGTGGCCGAAAATTCAGATATAGGCTTGTTCAGATATATCCTTGAACAGTTTCGAAAGGTTCTTGACGACCATAGCGCACCATTGACAAACGTGTCTTCGAGCACTAGCTGGAGTTCCGGGACGACGATGCAGGCGCCAGATACCACACATATGGGGTCCCTATCGAACACAGTGACGAAGGCCCTCGTAAGAATATTTATAAGAACGCTGAATACGTCTGGAGAGAAGACTCAAGATCTTTACGACTTGCTATTGTATATAGCCGGCTCAACCGCTTGTCAGACTGACGCTCGAGTCAGTGCTCTCAAACTTTTGTTTCGTCTTCGAAGCGATGCGCGGCATGCGATACTGATCAGTCCATCATCAGAAGGACAAGATATCGCTTTTGTACTTTGCCGAACAGCAGAGACAGCAGTGGTTAGAGAGGATGACTCTAGCAATAACAGAGCAGTAGAAGAGTCGCCCATGGGCTTATACAGAGCTGCAGGATCTCCAAGTCCGCATTCATCGCTTACTAGACAAACATCGCGGCCGAATAACGTCGCAAGCCGTGTAGCGAAACCCATTGCTCCTCTTTGGATGTATCCCGGTCCAAGGGGTCTGCCTGATGAACCCCGTTCATCTGCAAGCCACCTAGTCTTTGCATATATTGACCCAGAGTCAAAGGTTGCTCGAGACGCCAGACGGACTCTCAAGCTCGCACTCTGGCTTGAGCTTCTCATATCCATCATACAACGTGATGATGATTGGGAGATATATAGCTACGTCCTGGTTCATTTTGGCCCACAGTTGACCAATCGAGCATTGTTCAAGGGCTGTGTTCCCCAGATAAAGATGGTCAGGAATGTACTCTGTGAGCAGTTGCGCGCTACAAGTTTCCAAGAGCCCCCGGGCTACACATCACTGAAGAAGGCTGACGTGGCTGTGTGCCTGTTCTACACGCTGACAGTGCTTATCAGCTATCATCAATTCTTTGAAAAAAGTGAAGAAGATGAGCTGGTCCGGACGTTCCTCTTCGGAATTGGCTCATGGGATCGGACGTCAAAATGGTGTATTCATGCCATTACCATATGTTGCCATGAGCTTCCTCTATCAACCAGCAAGACTCTTGACAGTATCATCCAGAAGATGTCCCAAGTAGTTACGCAGCAGCAGATTGCTGTGCATATTCTTGAGTTTCTGACTGCTCTGTCAAGAATGCCAGAATTATATAAGAATTTCCGCGAGGATGATTTCAAGATGGTGTTTGGCGTCAGTTTCCGCTATTTGCAACACGTTCGATACCAACGCGAGAATCTGGCGTCTTCGAATACCCTAAGGAATAGCAATTCTGGGTATGGAACCTTGCGCCACAGTGGTCCTTTTCAAGAGTTCTCGACCGTATCAGAGCAGGAAGCAAAGCCCAAAGAAATTCCTGCTGCTCATGACCTTCCTCAGTATGTACTTGCTCTGGCATATCAAGCTATCGCGTTCTGGTTTCTCTCCATGAGACTTCAAGACAGGCGAAATCACATGGCTTGGATCACGAAGAATCTCATACACATTGACAATCAAGGAAAGGAGGTGATGGAGGAGCAGGCGCAGGTTACCATTGACCTCATGCAACGTGTCGCATTCTCAGATCGAGATGAAACGATGCCGGATTCAGCATTCGCCGGACCGGAGGATGGTGAAGTATCCAAAAAGACTTGGATTGTTGGCCACAGCTTGCTGACAGTCGAGACTGCGGCAAGGACCGGTGCATCTCAAGTCACAACCAGAAGGGCTTCTGGTACACGATACCTCACAATGCGTCCAAATCTTACGAGACCACCTCGTCATCAAGTTCCCATTAATACAGGTCTGGCGGCAGAAGCTTTCTACACGTCATCATATGTTGGTATCTTGCCTGACGATATAATGCAAACCATTGTATCGCCCTTCAGTTACCCGACTCCGGATATGATTAGAGTCGAACTTATCTCGCTCCCCGATGACGATGCAACCCGCAGAGCGATCACAACATTTGACCGCAATCCCACTGTTGACAGTCTCAAAGTCGGAGTCGTATATGTTGGCTACGGCCAGACCAACGAAACTGAGATCCTTAATAACGTTATTGGCTCACCCGATTACACATCGTTCCTCGACGACCTTGGCACGCTGGTCCGTCTAAAGGGCACTACGATTAACACTGGAGGCCTCGACCGCGAGTTCGACACCCACGGTGAATTCACGTACATCTGGCGAGACCGTTGTACCGAAATCGTCTTCCACGTTGCTACCCTCATGCCTACGGACCCGACCGATTACCAAACCATCACCGCAAAGAAGTCGCATATCGGCAACGATTATGTGACTGTGGTCTTCAACAACAGTGGCCTGCCTTATAAGTTCGACACCATCGCATCTGCATTCAACTACGTTGTTATTGTCATCACACCCGAAGCACGTGCATCTTTCGTTGACAGTCGACTTGAATCTGACCCTGACGCCTCGCGCCGCTTTTACAAGATCCAGGTTCTTTCGCGCCCAGATTTTCCTGAAACCTCACCTGCCTCTGTGACCAAGGTTGTGTCCGGCCGGCACCTGGCGTCCTGCGTGCGGCTCATCGCGCTCAACGCCTCGTACTTCTCCCTTGTCTGGGCTGTGCGCGAGGGCGGCGAGTCCATCTCACCATGGCGCAACCGTTTGCGCGAGATCAAGAAACTGCGAGAGAGACACCGCAATCGGACTGAAGAGCGTAACAGTAGGACTCTGACGCCGCCGCCAGGCCTGGGAACTGGGAGCTCTAGTGCATTCGCCGGGCACGGCATGGGCGGTACGATGAGAGACAGCGCCATGAGTTATAAGCGCGGCAGCGCAAGTGTGAACACAAACACGAATACGGAGAGGCTGGAGGGCAGGAGTAGCTTCTTGAGTTCTCTGGGTGGGAGTGTGGATATGGAGAGGCAAGGAAGTGATAGCACCAGGTGAGGATGCTGTTACGGGTGGTGGAGAGACTCCATTATGTGAGGTGTTGGCGTTTTGGGACTACCGAAAATGCATGGAAATCTGGGTGTTTGGGTGGATGGTATCGCATAAAAGCTTTGTCGTATACAGGTGGGTATATATGAGATGGAGTACCTGGACTTGCGGGAATGTGCATGTTCGGAGCGCTGGCTACTCGTATATCCGCAACTAGTAATAACAGATTCATCGAGTTTCTACACATGATAACTAACCTAAGCAGCGGGTTCGTGTGAAAAGGTTTTCCTTTCTTTACTGCTTCCAGGGGTCTGAGGATGGACTCGAGGTTATGGGAGGGTGCTACCTTTCAAGACTACATCGCAAGAGATATATATATACCCTGACCGGCAGTATTCAAGGACCAAGACAGGTACAACGTAACGAACTGATCGATATCTAACTAAGCGCCTGTTCGCTAACCACGGCATACAATGCCCACGTTCTACCAATCCACATGTCTATTTAGAAGTTGTGGGGTTGGGGAGTTGGCGGGGGTATATCTCTAACCACAACGGACTTCCCTCCTTCAGCCAGCCAGCCAGCCAGCCAGCCAGCCAGTCAATCCATATCATCCAAACTCGCCTCCACCCGCCCCCGAGCACCCTCACTCTCCCCAACCAAAATGCCCACCACACACTCACTCAGCATATTATCCCAATTCACCCACGGATGCACATCCATAAACAGCCTCGTCCCATCTTTCCCCGCCGCCCGCATCAGCTCGCCTTTACCGCCCGGGTGAAACGGCAGATAGGGCGTGATGTTGTACACTTTGCCTTGCCACACCGACCACGCCGGCCTGTCCTTGCGGCCGTTGTTGTGCTTGAGCTGCGCGGGCGTGACGAGCGTGAGCGTGCTTACGCCGGAGAGATTCTTGCCTGATTTGACGAGGTTGGCCCAGTCGAGGGGCGAGTGGCCGGGTTCGAGGAGGACTTTTTGGCGGGCGTTGGGGGTGGGCGGTGGGGGTTTGACGGGGAGGTTTAGGTTGCTGCTTGCTTGCGCCGGGCTGCGGTTGGGGAGGGGGCCGCGGTTGGGGAGGGGGCCGGTTGTGGGTATGCGGAGGGAGGTTGTTTTGTTTGTGTGTGTTTGTGGCTTTGGAAAGGGGCGTGGAGGGGGTGGCATGGATTGGGTTGAGTGGGTGAGCGTGGGCTGTCGTGGGCTTGCTTTTGTTGATGGGAGGGCGAATGAGGGGGGTGTTGCGGAGGCGCGCTGGGCGGAGTTGAGGGCTGGGAAGGAGGGTGGTGGGAGGTTGTCTTCTTCTTCTTCGTCGTCGTCGTCGTCTGAGGTATCTCCTGAGTCGAGGGAGAAGGAGGGGATTGATATGGATGTATCGGATCGGGCGTTCGCTTTCGGGGTCGTTTCCGGAGAGGGTGTTTCTTGGCCTTGGAGTGTGGTTTCGGGTTTTGTAATGCGTGGAACGTCTGCTATGTCTTCTCCTTGTTTACTCGATTCACGTCCCGGGCTGGTAGTTTGGCCATTCTCTCTATGTCTGGGCTCGGAAATGGTTTGCGACTCATCTTTCCTACTCGGTTGCGCCCACAAGGGGAGGTAGTGCCGTAGGGCGTAAAGCGACGCTGCCATGAGTAGTAATAGTAGAGCCACAATCATCGCGGTATAAGTCTCGTAGCAGTAATGCAGAGCATCGCGACTATGTTGTCGACCGGGGGAATGAAGATGATGATAAAGTCTCAGGCGCCGCCGCTCGCAGGGTCCACTCTAGATCCTACACAGGGCTGAGAAATCCCCACGGGTCTAGACGTCATCCCGGCGCGCGTGCAAGACGCCTCAGGTACCCTCGCCTGGCCTGGGCGTCTAGGCCGTTTCTGAAGCTTCCATGAACCAACACCAATAATCTCTCCACTCCAACAACTCTGTACATCCTTCATCAGTCCCACTCGCCGCATCTGAAGGCTGTATTCCGAGCACGCATCGCCAACATGTTCCGACCACTACTCCGACTAGCCTCCATACAATGTGCGAGACCTTCAACAATCACACGGCTTGCACACGGGCGTAATGTCCCCCAGCCAACTGCCCTACCAGTACAGCATCACCAGCAAACACAAAGACTGTTCAGTATCAGCACACCCAGACAGGCTGTCACGGGGAAGAGCGAGGTAGACGAGAAGATGGACGAGCTACAAGAGCTGTATGCGTACGCCCGAGATGAGGTATTTTATATTCCTCCCCAATTCCATTCCCGTCTCAATCACGGTCAAATGCTAAATGGGTGGACTGTATAGTTTGAGATTGCTGCCGAGGAAACCGAGAAAGTGTCGGTGTACGCCCAGGACGACCGGGAAGCGGCACGCGAAGCCCTCACATCACTGCAAGAAAAGTACAAGGCGGCGACGGAAGGCTCAGATGCTAGTCTTGCGGAAGAAGTAAAGAGGCGGGTTGGCCCGCGTATAAGAGAGCTGGAGAATGCGGTCACAGCTATGGAAGAAATGGCACAGAATCAAGATTGAGTGGGTGGATGTAGACTGTATGAGTAAGGTGGTGGCCATGCTGTGCACTATTGGAGGTACTTCAAGAAGGGGTATCTCATAACGATATATACAATGAATACCAAATGATGGACGCGTAAAGCTCCTAATTCAAGACCTTATTCCTCCGCATACGATAAAAACGCTCGAGGCAGTTCCGGCGCTGCTCTTGCGTCCAGCCTTCGACCCCGATAGCAAACTCGACTGCATCTTTGAATCCAAAGGTTTGAGCCATGGTGCAGAATTGCCTGATGCGCACATCCTCAGGAGGCTGGTATTTCCATCTGATGTTCAAGTGTTCTTTCTCATCGTCCTCAGTTGCGAAACTTCGCTCCCCTATAACTTCAAGTTCGTCATCAATATCGTCATGGTCGTCTTCCTGCTGGGTCGCCGAGGCTGCAAATGCGCGTTTCCGAGTCATGTCGGTATCGTTCTGCATTTCCAAAGCATTGCGACTCAACTTGGATTCGACCTTGGAAGACCCGATGACCTCGGCGTTCTCGTGGGTGTATTCCACGCCGGCTCCTGCCAGGATTGCTGAGATAGGATCGGCTTTTCGCTGCTGCTTCTTGTCCTCGAACTTCTCCCCCTGCGAACCAATCTTGTCTTTCTGGATCAACTCTGCCAACTGGCTCATCGCTGCCCCTTCTTTCCCGTCCGCGCCGTAGATGAAGTCATCATCTTCAGCATCATTTTGAAGATCCATTGCCACCGCCTGGACCCCAGCTTCCTTGGCCTCGGCCACGTTCGTTTTGTTCACGATATCACGAAGGACGACGGCTCCATCCCTGAAGGTGAACATGTTGTGCAACCCAAATATCTCTCCCTTGTGGTCTTTCTTGTCCTGGATACCTTTGAAGTATCGTCTCTCGTTACTGGCATTGTAGCCGATGTTGGCTTGCTGTTGCTTGTAGATTTGGCGTGCATACACAATTTCTTCTATAGTGCCAGCACTTATGAGGCGGAAGACTTCAACGTCTCGAACCTGACCTATTCGATAGGCTCTGTCTTGCGCTTGAAGATCGTACCTAAACAAAGTCAAATGATATCGCACTTGGCATTCGAATAGCTTACGCTGGGTTCCAATTCGGATCAAAGACGACCACTTTGTTTGCGGATGTGATGTTGAGACCGACACCGCCTGCCTTTGTGCTGATGAGGAAGACAAATTGGTTCTTGTCGGCGTTAAAGTCATTGACCTCCCTGGAATTCGTCAATTCCCGTGGCTGCGAGCATTCGTCCATTGCACTTACTTTGCCCGGTCGTCGAGCGACATAGCACCGTCGAGATAGCTGACATTATACGTAGTCGTAGTCGTGAAGAGTAGGTGGAGCATACGAAGTAGACGAACACTGTGGCTGAACACGAGCACCTTGTCTCCGGATGCATGCCAGTACTGCAGGAGTGCTTTCAAGACTCTCCATTTACCACAAAATGTTGGCGATGCATAATTCATGATTGAGTCTCGCTGACGGTACAGTTCTTTCCAATCTTTGGGCAGAGCGTCTTTGAGATGCTCCAAGTCTTTTGCTTGTTTCTCGGCAGGATCTGCGCTCGTGGGTAGAAGTAAAGCCAGATGGTTCGATAGTTTCTGGAGCATCATCATGCAAGGGAACACGGCATTCTGCCATGGACCGAATTCAGGAACATACGAGTAGCAACACCATCCACGCTTCTTCTCTGACTTGCAGTCGCACTTGTCAGCGGAAGTGCGTATGTACTCGACCAAGTCGCTATTGACAAGGTTGGAGTAAGCTTCCGCCTGTTTCTTCGTCAGAGGGCAGAACACCACGCGATCACTCTTCTTCGGGAGCTGGTCTGCGATGAGAGTCTTCATTCGGCGGAGGAAGAATCGTGGGAGGAGAGAATGAACGAGTGAGTTCGCCGTCTTACGCGCCTTGGCAAGCTGTGGCATAGTTGCATCATGAGACTGCCCCATCTTCAACGGATCTGCAATACAAGTTTTCCAGGTCGCTAATGAACCAAAATGGCCTGGATTGCTCCAATTCAGGAGTGTAAAGAGCTCTTCGTACTTGTTCTGAATCGCCGTTCCAGTGAGACCAATCCGACATAGGGCATTGACTTCGTTCATAGACTTGGCAATTTCTGAGCTACGACTCTTCAGCTGATGACATTCGTCTGCTATAACACAGTCCCAGTTGATCGTGTTGATGGCACTCTGATTTTTCCTGTAAGTAGCGTAGGTGGTTATCATGATCTCAACTCGACCATGTTTTGCAGCCTGCAACGCAGCCTCTCTAACATCTGTCGCGCCATGGTACACGTAAACCTAGGTGTGGATATCAGTATTCAGGGAGCACTTTAATGGTGTCCCAAGAAGTGAAAATGACTTACTTGCCAATAGCCCCATCGATCAAGTTCATCCTGCCAGTTTGCCATCAGACCGCCTGGGCATATGAGAATGATTTTAGGGTACTCTTTGGCCTGTTGGCCGCCCTCACGTTGCACCTTCCGCATTCTCTTCTTGTCCCGTTCATCGCCAGTCTTTCCGAAGGCTGCAGTGAGGAATGAGATCACTTGGATAGTCTTTCCGAGACCCATATCATCGCCTAAGATGCCTCCCCGTTGATACACGAAGAGTTCGTGCAGGAATTCGGCGCCCTTGACTTGATAGTCGCGCAGCCATTGCGCGATAGGTGCAGGTATGACACCTGCGGAAGCTGGCAGGGTGATATCCTCGTACTGTCTCACGGGCTTGATATGATCGAACCTGGGCTTCTCTTGTAGAGACTCCAGTCGTTCATCGTCGGAGAACTCGATGTCATCGTAGACTGGCGGCAGCTTCAAGCCAGCCTCTCCTAACCTGGCACGAGTTTGCTCAAACTTTGTCTTTCTTTGCTTGATGTAATCTGGCAGCGTCTCGTCCAGGAGTTCGTCCTCGTCAGTTTCATCTAAATTTGCTAGGACCCTCTCCCTTTTGACTCTCTTTGGCTTCCTCCCAACGATGCTCTTTGACGATGCCTTTGTGCTGCCAGCACTGATTACGGCGCGGGCGCGACGTGTCTGTTCAGCAGCGCGTTTCCGTTTCAACGCCTTCTGGTTCTTGAGCGCATCGTACGTCACCGCGCCGTCCTCGTCCTCGGACCAGTCGACTTTGTCTCCTTCTTCATCGATGTCCGAAATCTCCGCAGCATTGTTTACAACATCTAGACACCAACTGTGAGGACCTTTCGGTGATGGACCAAGAACGTCTACTACCTTCAATATATTGCGAGATATCAGTCGTCTCAGGCAGGCCTACTTCTTTCCTGACGACATCTGTGATTCCTATTTCACTACCGCTACCACTATCGGTATCCTCGCCGAAGACCCGACGCGCTACATTCTCATTGAATATGTGCGACATTTGACTGTTGACCACATCGATGATGGCCGGAGCGGCTATGAGACTACTTCCATTACCTGGTCACAGAAGTGACGCGACGAGGTTGAGTTGAGTACAGCAGTCGCGATGGTAAAGCAGTAATTGCGGGGCAGACACGCGTACTCACGTGACTGTAATTACTTCGGACTTAACTCCTTCCGGCCTAGTTTTCTCTTGGAGTGAACCTAGCCGACTAGCTAAACACTTGATAACCTCTTTGGAATTTCCTTGGGTACGCGACCCTAAAGAATCGTATTACTTGATGGATGTATTACCGTAGTATTGACCGACTGGCCTACATTTACATGTCGTGATTCTCCACACGGTCACTAAATATCTTTCTTATTATTTAATTAATATCTAACTACCTTTTGTCTACTATCTACTATCTTGTATGCACGATCTTATATCCACCACCTCGTAGCCCTCCATTACCTCGCCCTTCGCCCATTTTTCAGTCTTAAATCATGGATGAGCCTATTGAGCAATCCGTCATACAAATCAGTCCAAGTACTTGGCTGATAGGCAGTCTTGTGCTTTCAACCTCAAATATCGAGCCGTGTGACCCGTGATTTCACATTTAATACTATCCTTTGTCTTCACAAAGGGCCAGGAGATGGTAACATGGCTCGGTACTGCTCTTTCATATATGGGAGGGGTATCCCCTGTGATGTTACACAAGAATGTTCCCTCCGCCAATGTGCGGACTGAGCACTGCTGAAGTCCAGCCTGAGGTAAGTTCACAAATCTCTACATTCACTTGGATTCTTGGCGTGTAGTCGCCGTCCCTCGCGTTGGAGGCGAACCTTAGACATCTGACATGCAATTTGAAACAATGTCAGCGATGACGACATTCCAATCTCCCGTGTTACAAACAACGTTTTTTTTCTCTTTCTTTATCGCGTCTAGTCTTCAGCCTCATGTCATCATCCCTTTTCAAACCTGCAACTTACTGGGGCTTTGGGCGACGAACACACGTCAAATCTCCACGACTTACGGGAAGAAGCAAGAGATTTCACGCGCATATTCGAGATTCAAGCACTCTGCCACTCCCACCGAATGCAGCGATGGCATGCTGGACGGTCTCGACTTCCACGGGCAAGCAGGACTGGAGTTCACTCCAGGCTCTCAGCTCGAACTGCGCCCATCATCTCAAGAAATGCGCCGAGCACGGAGGTGACCTGAATGTACACACGGTCATTGTGCATGGGTCATGGGACAGACCGACCGTCCGTCCGCAGGACTCTGACGGATCTTGGATCCTGGTCAACAAAAGCGACGACCATACCGTGCGGCCAGAAACACTGGCGCAAGCCATGGAGCAAGACGTACCAGAAGCCATCAGCGAGCTAAAGGCATTACTGGAGAAGCTCCCAGGACTCCAGAACCTCATGTAGGTTGACCATCCCCATCACCCCCCCTACGAACCGCCAACCTTCTGACACGAAGACAGCTGGGCAACCGAGCTTCCCTTCTCCCCCAACCTATGGCCCGCCATCCCAACCACCATCCAAGACCTCAACATCGACC
This sequence comes from Pseudovirgaria hyperparasitica, assembly GCF_010093815.1. Taxonomy (NCBI): domain Eukaryota; kingdom Fungi; phylum Ascomycota; class Dothideomycetes; order Acrospermales; family Acrospermaceae; genus Pseudovirgaria; species Pseudovirgaria hyperparasitica. Next base: position 517,212 of record NW_022985562.1, read on the forward strand.
TCAAACTCCCCGCCAGCGAAGACGGCACACCCCGCTTCTTCAACCCGCACGACCTCAAGCCCCTCCGCAACTACCGCAACCTCCACCGTCTCGCGATCCGCGGCATGAGCGAGTCCTACCAGGGCATCATATGGGAGACCGTCTGGCTGAACCCTAACATGCACCGTCTGGAACTGCGTATGGCATCCCCACCCATCATACGCGACGGCACAGCCTGGCCCGAGATCAAAGACGACTGGACCGTGAAGCCCGCCACCACCACCACTACTACAGCAGAAGACATCCCCCCCTATCACGGCCACGAGGGCCGCGGCATCCTACACCACCACTTCGGCCACGGCGAGTACCTCGACGACATGGTCATCCGCAAGACGCGTATCGCAGCCGGCAGAGCAGGCGACGGCTCCGCGCTGCCCCTCCGCGAACTCTACCTCGAGGGCTTCGTCGTCGACAAGACGCCGTTTCGCGTCAACTTTGATGGTTTGAGGAAGCTTGAGTTCGGACCTAGGTGCTTTGACGCGGGACTGCAATTGCCGGACGGCCTTGTCTCGCTGGTCGACATCCGCGTGTTGTCCGGTGTGGACGGGGATATTGGACAGGTCCTGAGTACGCAGCGGGGACATGCCCAGGCTTTCGAGAATGCAACAAGGGCAGTCTCCGAGGATGCTAGCTTTGTGAACAACAACATCAACAACCTACCCACCACCCTTCACCCCACTCCGACGACCCTAAAGTACAGCCGCGCACACACAGACCGACAATCCATCAGCACACACCCTGGCCCACCACCACCTCCTCCTCCTCCTTCTACCTCTCCAACGACCCCAGCACTGCCAATAACACCAGACGAGTCCAGCAAGCTCAAGCCCACCACCACCCTCCTCCTCGCGGAATACCAGGCCCGCATGCGGCTGCATCATACGACCAGCTGGCCGCTTGCGAGCGCGGGTGTGGAGAACAAGACGATGACGACGACGAAGTTGGAGGTCGGGGCTGAGAAAGGGGTTTGTGACGCGCTTGCAGAGCTTGAGTTGCCGCCTGCTGAGGAGGAAGATGATGGAGGGGAGGGGGAAGGAGAGGGAGAAGGGGGAGGGGAAGGAGAAGGAGGAGGGGAAGGAGAAGGAGAAGGGGAAGGAGAAGGAGAAGGGGAAGGAGAAGGCCACGAGTCGAAAGTATTCCTCTAACGTCCCCCTCTCTCAAAGAGAGATATAATGACCAGGTCACGCAGGCAGGTAGGTAGGTGTACAGAACCCAGCACACGGATCATGCCTTGTTGTATGTATGTATGAGTTTCAGGCATTACAACGATTGCATGGGTAATTTGAAGCAGAGCAGAGCAGAGCAGAGCAAGCAGACCTCATAAACGAGCAAGCAAACGAGCAAGCGAACGAGCATACGGCGTTCCGGTGGTGGCGGTAGTAGTTTATAGCAGCGAAGCAAACTAGAAATGGTAGATTCATACAATAGACATTCCAATTCCAATTCCAATTCCAACCCCAAGTCCCACCATACCATACACCCCATGCTTTATCCCGCAAGTTTTGACTTTTTCATGCCAAATAGGCGGGGCAAACAACAACACACCAAGGTAATGATCTTTGGAATTGACGGGGAAAAAGAATGGTAAAACAGACAGATACCGATTATATCAATTGGATGTATGTAGATACACACACTCTGTCTTTTTTCTCCTGGCACGCAGCGTGATAAAACGATAACGACAAACGATACAGAGAGCCGGCGAGACGCGGTAGATGGGAATGGATGAGTGGCGTATCGGCATGTTCTCATATTCCCATATTCACATGCCTTGGACTTGGGCTTGTGTTTACTTGTATGTATATTTATATGTCGCTCTACCAGACTCCAACCCCAGACCAGGCCTAACCCGCAAACCCGCAAACCCGCAAGACAAAAAGACAAAAAAGACAAAAAGACAAATAACAAAAGACATGAAACCACAACAACACGACCCCTACCTACCAATTACCCAATACGTGGAACGCCATGTATATATGTATACATAACATCGATAGTCCCGTGTGCATGAACGGGACGAACGATGACGAACAGAACGAACAGAACAGAACGAACGATAAAAACAACGATAAAAACGACGATATAACACCCACTAATTACCACCACACTACATACTGTAATTACATAACCTAGGAAGATTTGCTTCCTCCCCGCGTAGCCGTGCATGTATGTAATAATGCATGTATGCATGCCATGCCATGCTTGCTTGCTGCATCCATGACTGATTGAATGACCTGCATGATCGAGTGGGAGATGGATGGGTAGATAATACCTATTAGTAGACCTATGCAGGCACCACCAAAACCCCCCTGCATTAAAGCTGCACATATGATGGAGGTTTGACAAATTGACAATGTCGGAACATGGCGGGCGGACACAACACGCGCCTTGATGACACTCTGCACACGACTTAGACAACAACCTACAACAACCCACAACAAAACAACACAACACAGACAACACAAGCCCACAAGCATTGGCGGGAGCTCTGCAAGATTCCCATTAAATAGTTTCTGTTATTCGACTACTACTACCTGTCCTGTCCTGGTTCCTCAAGAAAGCAGCCCCCGTTCATCGAGTGCAGTCCCGGATCCGAAAAATGATGCCTTACATTGAGCACTTTCCCATCTCCAGTGAATAAACCAACACTACATGATGACAGCGCCTTTTTTTTTTGGTAAAACCTTGAGACAGGGTGATTTGTGTGTGTGTGTGTGTGTGTGTGTGTATATGCCAGCCTTTTTCCTCCGTGCAGCTGAATCCGCCGATGAGAGAGGGACCCGCCGTGAATATACATCGACTTGAACAAAAAGGGGTGTCTCTGGCCTCGACCCGTGAGAGTCGAGAGCTACGAGAGCGTGTGTGCGTTGAAAGGGAGAAAAGTTCTCCATCGCGGAAGGTTGTACAATTTCGGGGGTAACGCGCACTAACCCAATCCGGCAACGACTCCTTTTGAAGGGCTCGCTGGAAAAGGGAGAGGCTGCGAGAATGTGATGCGGATCGGGTACCTTTTTGTGAAACCAGGGGGGGTGAAAAACGCTCACAAACAATGCTGGGACAATGGGCAAAATGGGCAACGCTATGACGCTCGAACAAGGAGTCTTGACAAAGGGAATTTTGGGGAGTTTTTTTTTCGGAAGTTTTTCTGAAAAGGTTGTGTGGATGACGGACGCGTGGGTAACAACGACAGCAGCAATAACAGCAACAGCAGCGGTAACAACAACAACAAGGTTCGACGCTGTGGTCAAAGCCGTATATTTTGACCAATGCCAGAAAACATAAAAGGCTACTGTACATACTGGGCGGTAAAGTGTTGCTGGGTCTGGTGGAAGGGATCGCTGTAGGCCATAGACTCAAATTCGTTGGTGGGTGTGGCTGGGTAGGCGATTTGGGGGTGTAGTTGATGAATCTTTGGGTCATTCGGGGCGTATCTTTCATCATCGGGAGTATCTGGCGGGGTCCAGGCGCCCTGTCCGTACCCTGCATTCTGGTGATTCTTCTGCGGGGTGTGAGGGCTGTGGTAGAGGTCGGGGGTCTGGTCGTTGACTGGAGTGAGCGTGGGCGTGGGTGGAGCGTGCATTTGTTTCATGGCTTGTGCTTGCAACTGCTTGCGAAGGAACTCCTCCACGACGGTCGAGACTGACGACAGCTGGCCGGAGGCGTACTTGCGGGCCACCACCTGCGAAGGGTTGTATAGATGCGTGGAGAGGGCAACGACGACGGTCTGATCATAGGATCCAGTCCATATGGATTGATGGCTCGTCGAGCGGTTGAGGACACATCTCGCCAGCGTCAAGGCGGACTTGGCGAGTATCGAAGGGAGGACGGAGACGAATTCGCGGTGGAAGAGGGCAATCTCGCAGATGTACTGGGTCAGATGCTCGACCTCACGCTCCTCCTCCAGCTCGGCCAGGGCAATCTGAAGAAAGCTGTCAATGGTGGGGTGTCCAATCATCCAGTCCAGAGTGGCCAAGACGTGCCATTCCATCTGGGTGAACATCTCGTCGTCGTACAGCTGGCAACACATGCTCTTCAGCTCGCGTATGGTAGGCACTCGGTCCTTCTTGTCACCATATTTGGCGGCAATGAGGAGGGCAGCACATCCGACGAGCTGGTAGTGACGCTTGTAGACCACACGACGGGAGCAGTAACGATCGAGCAGGTTCACTGCGAGGAAGAGGGTCTCGGGCAATAGCTGAAAGGCCATGTGAGCTTCGATGAGGAAGTCGAGTAGGTAGGGACGCATGAACCACTGGATCTCGGTCTGGATGTCAATCGAATTGACGTCTGGCATGGTGTCGGCCTCCATCTTCTCCATATGGGCAAGGATGTCATCCTGATATTCATCTGCAGTCGTTTGAGACAACTGCATGCCCATGATACGCTGATGTTGCCGTGCAACCTGTCTGGCCTGCTCCCGTTTCTGTGCTTGGATGGCATGAAAGCTGTCCTCCTCCTCGTAGAAGAAACTATCGCATTGTCCGTATCTTGAATGTTGGTAGGCCATGGTGAAGAGTGAGATGTTGAGAAGAGTTTGAGAATGAAAGAGAGGACGTCAGGTCTCCTGGAATGACAGATTTGGTTTGAACGAAGTGATAGGCTGGTTGACCCAAGTCTGGAAATAACAGTCGAGACTGTCCGGGATAAAGATCGTATGTAGTTGGAAGTAATGAAGACGTCGACTCGCTGCGGTAGGGAGAAGACAGTCTGGAAGCAAAGGCAATGAATTAGCATAGAGCTACAGCCACGTTGAAGCGGAATGGATACTCACCTGGTAATTAGAAGATTAATGTTAAAGAGTGTGTGTAATATAAACGACAAAAGAATTTCGAGCTGACGAAATAGACGCTGGCACCTGTACAAATTGCATGTGAAGGTAGAGCGAAGATTGGATGTCTCTTAAAAAGAAGCAGCTGTTCCGACGACGAGTGGGGCACAGTTTTCCGAGGTAGAGCACGAGTTAACGAGTCCACCTATGTCATCCGGGTAGAGGATCACGAGAATGTGAACGTGGTCCTGCTGAAGTAATGTACTGGAGTCTGTAACAAGGGATGATGGTCAGTTAACGGTGTGAGGATTGCCGGGATCTGAGCATACCAGAGAGAGAGCCCCCGGTTCAACGTGTTGGTGTGATGCCGATGTACCGATAGAGACGACGACGAGGAGTCGGAAAAGACACAAACTGTAAAGAGTGACAGGTCAGCAAAGGCTATTAATTTTTTTAGAGAAAAAAAAAAGAGTGTGAGGTAAGAAAGAGGTATGGCAAGAGGTGGAAGAACAAGTCCGAGGTCAATGGTGAAGGGGGAAAAGATTGGAGTGGTCCGTGTGTCAGGCACTGTCCGCCCTAGCCAGGCAGGAAAAGGTAGTCGCCGGGCGGACTGGAATGAGGCATGAAACCTTGGAATTCACTCCTGCAGATCCCTAGTGCGAGTCGTCACAATTGAGCATCACCCGCTCTGCGTGCTTCAGGGTCCGGGGATACAGGCCTTTCCCTTGGAATAATGTGGGAGGAGCTGCAGGCTGAGGAATTCTTCACCTGTTGACACACCTGGACTTGACTCGGATATTCTGCAACTTTTACTGTTCTCCAGCTATGCTCTATTCCGTGTCTCACAGCTGGAATTTATTGGCCGCTACGTTCGACTGGAGGTCTTAGCTCACAAGTGGAAGAAGATTTGTGAGGTCTTGCTTTGCTTGAATTGGATAGTGGCAGGGACTTGAACGAGGTATGTTGAGATAATAGGTGGTCTCCCTTGCTTTTACAGACTGCATACATTATTGACCCTGTATAGATGTCGAGTTGAGATGGGTATGTTATGGAGCCGAGGGTATGGTGACGGTAGCCAAATGCTTATTGCACGGGATGGATTCGCAGCAAACTGGACTCGAAGGACCATGGATGTAGGCCGTACGATCATGTATTGATCCCAGACGTGGCTGGCGTCGATTGGAAAGCCAATGGGTGTAGGGGTAGGTTCTCGCTGGCCAGTTTGGGAGAGGGTCGAAATCGATTGGATGGGAAGGGTCGATTGGGGTAGTCTGGCCATTGGAATGAAGATGATATGGGGAGTATGACTTACCACGATGGTTTTGCCTAGTCTGAAAAGCTCGTCACTAGATCTCTCAAGCTGTATCTGGGAATGAAGATTGTGGAGATCTGTGTTCCAGTTCCGGCAACGAGATCAATGGTAGCGGACAAGGGAGCAGTAGATGGTAGATCCTCCTTGCTTGACGATGAGGCAGGTAGGTAGGAGTGAGCGAGAGAGAGGGAGGAGAGTCTCAGATTGGAGATTTATGGTAAGGGATGGAATGTGGAAGAGTGTCGAGGCCCTGTGAGACGAGCAAAGGGACACACGGACGACGGCAGAGATAGGATCAGGCTGAGAAGCAGGAGAAGCAGAGATATGCGAGGCCGAAAGAGGGGACTCTACACAGCTTTCTACTTTCTCTCTCTCTCTCTGACAACTCTCAAGAAGCCGACCTGTGAGAGCAAAGGGGGGAGGGGGTGGGTGGGTAGAAGAGGTTGAGAGTGGGAGGGAGAAAAGGACGAGGAGGATGGGAGTGGAGAGAGGAAGACAGGAAGAAGGTTGAGGATGAACAAGGCTGGTGCTGGTATGAAGATTAGAGGTTCCTGGCTAGTGGTCCATAACTGGAGTAGAGTGGGTGGTGCACACACACACAGACAGTACAATGCACAGCTCTCTCTCCCGCACCTTGATCCGCTGCTGACTACGGAGCCAGCGAGGGCCTCTCCTTGGCCGGAGAGGTGCAGAGAGTTGTGTGAGAGTTGTGTGTGTGTGAGAGATGGTGAGAGGGGGAGATAGGGCCAGAGAGGGCCAGAGAGGTGGAGTGGTCGTGTGGAGGCGAGTCGGACGGGCAGTGATAGGCTGGGGAGAGCGGTCGAAGGACGCTGGCTAACCTCAAACCGCCTAAACCGCCCAGAACAGCCAGGCCCAAATGTGATAAACCGGGGGGGGGGAGGGGGAGGGCGACGGGGGGGAAAGGTCAAGGGGGATTACAGCAGCAGGTGACGGGGGAGAGAGAGTTGAGACTGGCTGACTGGCTGACTGGCTGAGAGTGGCCACGACGATGTTTTGGCTGGTGCTGCTAATTACTGCTGCTGGTGCTGGTGCTGGTGCTGGTGCTGGTGCTGCCCATCTCCGACCGCCCGCGCGCCCGCCAATGGAGCCCTGTTCACGGCGTGTTTGCCAGCCAAGTTCCAGCCCGAGTGCCAGCCAATTGCCAGCTAATCTGCCGGCCTGCTGAGACTGCTGCTGAGGCTCCAGTCTCTCTCTCTGCCTATCATTAATATCTACCATTCACTTCCTTCTACTACATGCATATATCTACATACTGTACATATTACACACTTACTCCTCTGTCAGAAGTCAGAAACACACTGCACAAGAATCATTCTCCACCGCTGGTCCCCAAGAAGTCTCCACTGTGCTTAATCTACTGGCGCCCTTTCTCTCTCTCTCAGCTCTTGTCTCCGCCTCCGACGACTGACCGACTCTCGCCTCTCTCTCTGCATATTACGCCGCCGCCTCATACACGCTTTTTTTTTAATTATTACTCTTAGACACGCTACATCTGCATACACTCACGCGTCTGCACACACGAGAGCAACGCGACATGCCCTGTCTCCGCCCCCGTCTGATCTCTTCTTACTGGCCATCCAAGTTTTTTTCTTTCTTCCTTGACCCTTTGACCGGTCGGTTCCAGCGTGGAAAGGTGGAAGGAAGGAGGCCGGGTATCATCTAGCCATTCTCTGCCCTTCTAGCTCCTCTTCAATCCATGGATCCCTCGAAATTCTTCGCATCTTTCTTTTTTTGGCTCACTTTTCCACGACTGTCTACCTAGTAATTAGTGGCTTATGGCTCAGCATATATATTACATGCCCCATCCCTCATAAGCCCATTCCTCAATATCCACATGCGCGACATCTCTGGTCGTCCGTTGGTGCATGTCGCGTGCCACGGCTTGCACTGCTTGCTTGATCTTATCATCCATCTCTACTATTAATTACCTATTACTCTCGACACGCTCGACACTCTCGACACGCTCCTATCTTTTCTCCTCGCGTACCCGGACTGCCTGACACGTGCACGCCAATCATCAAAATCCACGAAATAGCCCTCCCCTTCCATCTGCATGATCCGTCATGCCCAATATCGATCCTCTCCGCTTCCTGCCCATCCTGACTGGCTGCCACGACTTCATACTAAAAACCAGCTCGCCCACTTGCACCATCCAAGCTGCTCCTAATCCGGTAACTTTATCAGATGCCATCGCCTGGGAACCCTAATACTAATTAATGCCTACTACTTACTACCTACTTACTACTGACTCTACAGACAGGCTCTACCTGTGCCGCGACCAACTGCTTGCTTGCTTACCTACTGATATATCCTGGATAATTACTTATCCCATCACCATCCGTCCAATCCTCGCTCGCGCGGCCAGCCCAGCTAGCTAGCTAGCCATGAATCTTGATCTAGCAATCTAGACACTAATTACTAGGAGGAGATGGGATGAATCTTGCTTCGAACCCTTGCTTGTCTTTTTTTTCCGCACGCTTGCTTGCTTGCTTGCCTGCTTTTCCTTCCTCTAGCTAATTAGCTGCTCTTGGTGCTTTCAGCCCAGCCCAGTCCATCCCGACCACCGGGCTCGCTGCACTTCACGATACCTACTAATCCGGCACAGCTTGCTGGGTCTTCCCGGCTAGAACGACCCCCCCCCCCCCCCCCCCAAAAGACCGAAACGCGTGTTGTGTTTGCTAGGCTAGGGTAAATGGTATTATATCTTCTGAATACTAAATGCATGCATACGCGACACGCGACACGCCTCGTTCGTCTCGCCACTATATATATATATAAACCTTTCTAGAGAAAAAAGAAAAAGCCATCGTACCATCTCCACTCGTTCATCACGACTAGTATGGCATGGTAATACAAAACTGCTCTTGCGTCCCCGTCCGCCCCCCTCTGCGCGTGGCTAATTAATTATCCGATGAGGTCTTAAAAGCGTCACTAATTAAAGAAGAAAAAAGAAAAGCAAAGAAAGCCTCATTGAATTGATTAATTGATTGCTATTGAATTCATTCGTCCCCCTTCGTCCCATCTCGGGCCTTTCTTACGTAGCACTAGATCGCTCCAAAACGGAAATATTATGAGACAAGACACACATACAGTACATACATACATTTAGGAAAGAAAAAAAAGAAGAATACGCCCCCCGCCTCTCCCCAGCGGACCCGCAAATACATTCACACATACATACATATATACCCCCCAAAGTCCGCTATACTACACTATACACTATCCCCCATCCCCCAATCTCGTCTCCAAAAAAACGCGTCGTGCGGTCCTGCACAATGATGACAATGACGAGACACGAGGCCGCCGAAGCTCTTTTTACGTGTTTCCTTCTTCCCCTGCAGCAAGCTGCTGCTAAATGGGTGGTTTTACACGCGCTCGCGTCTCCACCGTACACGCGCGTGTACGCGTGCGTGCACACAATCGCGCTCGCGCTCATGAAACATGCAAATCTCGAAAGTCTTCTGCTTGAGTTAGTTGCCAGAGCACCCACACACACAGCCCCTTGTAATGTAATGTGGTATTCTCCACTGGGGCGCGCTTTTGGGACTTGCTGCAGGCTTATGGTACTGCTACTGCTGTCGCGTGTTTGGTCTTGCTGTCTGTCGCGTGTGATGTTCCAGGTCGTGCTGATCCACACTCGTCTGGCTTGTGATTCTTCTACTGGGCGTAGTATGGTATGGTATGGTATGGTATGGCATATGCTGCCTCGGATGCACCATGCCATGCCCATGCTATGCCCAGGGCTCATAACCTGGCTTGATGGAGTAATTTGTCGTTGGTCGGCGATGCGAGGCGAGACCTGGCCTGTCTGTCTGTCTGTCTGTCTGCTTGGCCTGGAATGGGCTGGTATGGCATGATTGATCGAGATATCCACATGATGGGTTACTGTAGGTATGTACTGACTGGGCAAGAAACGTGACAGCGTCGTACCACGTTGTTGCCAACCAGTCAGTCAGTCAGTCACCCATAGGTAAGCCGTTGAGTGAGTGCATTTCGCGCTGGCTATCCGTCTCGGGCAACTCGTGTGCGATGGACGCAACGCAAACATGTTCTCATTCGGCGTTTGTTACAAGTAGTCTATTAGACAGGCAAGCAAGCAAGCAAACCTCCCGTTACACCCGCCCGCTTCCCAAACATCCATTCTCAAGTCCCGGGCACCCACCGAACCGAACCAGTCTGAACTGAACCAATCCAACCAGGGCCGAAAAAAGTATTCTACTCGTCACTCGTCACTCATCTACCAAAAAAAAAACGAAGAAGAAATGACGACAAGAGAATTTTTTGTGCATCATGTGCATGTATATACGTAGTCACCGCAGCCAGCGTATCCATATGTACAATGGAATATTTTTGTCCAGGTTGCGTCATACATAATGCACAAAACCATCAAACGCTGCTCCCCTGCTTAGTACATACCCTACCCCATGCTCCCCTGCGCCCATGTTCTGCTCCTAGCGCAAAGCACAAAGCGGGTCCCCGGGCATAGATGGAGCATCGTCAGATCATGAGATGAGATGGATGTCGCCAACCTGCGCAACCCCAGTCCTAGTATAGCCTCTGCCGGCTGCCCATGATGCTTGCGCGCGTTAGTCAGTTAGTCAGTTAGTAATAAGTGTACCTACTGTAGCGTGCGTAGTGGAGTGTAGCCACGACGACGTAGCGCAGCATAGCCAAGCAGAAAAAAACGCAGACCCACACACACACACACACACCGAAACTCGTTTGATATTCCAGAGCACATGTGTTGTGTGTTCAACACCCCGTCCGACGGACGGTCTGGGCACGCAGCGGAACGACACGACACGACACGATACCACACGAAACGAAACGAGAACGCGTCGAGAACGCTCCGATTTCTAGCGCGGTTTGCTTTCTGGGACGCGTCTTTCGTACGTGCGGTTGCATTTTTGCTAGCTTTTGTGGCGCGGGCTTGGGATGATGATGCCCGTCCTCTTCCATGCCATCCTATTGACGCGTTTTGATGATGATTGAAGGAACGAAAACCTGTGTGCACTGTGGCCCCCCCTTGCACGGAGTTTGCGGGTATTAGCGGGGTCTAGTCTGCCCTTTTGGATGTTTGGTCGGGCTCGGGGCTTTTTTTTTTGGTGTTTGAGGTTTTGCTGTGTTAGGGAGAGAGGGAGTAGAATTGACGTGATTCTGGGGATTGGTGATGCATAAAACCACGGGTTGCACCAAGGTTGCTGGGCATTATTTGTGCATTATGTAACGACCTCAAGAAGGCAACTTCAAGCTGAGGTTGGCCTTCATAGTTTGGGACGCAGAGCGGCCCGTTGAAACTTATTCGCAGCATTTATTAAACACGTGGGCCGCCCGACCAGCTCGACCCAACGCCCACGCGGTAATCAATCATAATCAATTTGATTGTCTGATGAGCCGGTTGCAGCGTACAGTATTGCCATTAACTCTATCTTGCACTCTAATCCATGATGGCGGCATCTGTGCTCGCTCGCATCCGTGATATAATAACGGCCGAAACTGCGCCCAGACTTTGTGGCTCCGCTCTGCCCGGGCCTTGACTTCGGTTGGACGTTTTGTCCTGTGACAGTGACCAGGCGGCTTAAATTAGATGGCACTTTGCGGCGGTTGATCGACGATGATTCCATCAAAGATCTCGCGCATCGATAATCTTCAATTGCTTGCTGCCCACGGGATGATGGGTCTTGCAGCGGGCAGGCCAGATAGGTGTGACAGACTGGGGACTGATCAAGTTTGGCCTTTCTTGAGTTGCTTTCTCGCGTATCTGCTTCTCCAGCCCAGCACCTAGCGAGATTTGTTGAACATGTATTCTTGGGGGCTGCTACAATATCACACGAGACATATACAGCTCAGTTGTGGGCTCATGGATGGTTATCGCGCGGTCTCGTTATCGTTTACCGAAGTCCAAGGTCGACTTAGCGGCAGCACGGAACATAGTTTTGCCGAACCTCAAGAAAAAATTCGGGAATAGAATCGCGTTTTTGATGATGCGCATACACCACGAGCTACACATACAGCCTGCTAACATCTGACTTGTGGCAACTGGCGCATAGACACCACCAAAGTACTATGGCCAGAACTGTCTCCTGCAATCCCTCAGTCAAAATAATTCTGAGGTAGCCATGGACATCCACCGCGCCCGCTTCATACCCTACCCACCGTCTGCCATAAATGCGCTCGCCTTTTCGCACGCCAGCCCGGGTCCGATCACAACGAAAAAAGGCACACAGGATCGTGCGCCAGACCCCTCCTGCTTACGCCTCGCCATAGGCCGCGCGAACGGCGACATCGAAGTCTGGAATCCGGCGAAAGGCACGTGGTTCCACGAAATCACGCTGCATGGCGGGAAAGACCGCAGTGTCGAGGGTCTCGCCTGGACGCAAGAGCCGAGTGAAGAGGACGAGAATGGCAAGACTCAGCCTGGCCAATTGCGGCTGTTCAGCATAGGCTACTCGAGTACTGTGACCGAGTGGAACCTGCTCACCGGACTTCCGCTGCGCCATTCCAGCGGCAGCCTCAGCCAAGTATGGTGTCTAGCGGCGCAGCCGAAATGGACACCTTCGAGTGATGGAGCCCGGGCCGGGGAGTTTCGCGGTCAAGATCTGGCCGTCGGGTGCGCCGACGGAACACTTGCGATCTTGTCTACGGAAGACAACGAACTCCAGTTCCGGAGAAATCTCTCGAGAGCTGCCGCCAAGAAGGCAAGAGTGCTCAGCGTGACCTACCAGACGCGAGACGTTGTCGTTGCCGGCTTCGCGGACTCGGCGATCCGGGTGTACGATGCCAGAAACGGAGCCCAGATACGCAGCATCTCACTCGTCTCCAAGAAAGAGTCACGCGGGAAAGAGACGCTGGTCTGGGTTGTTCAAATTCTGCCAAACGGCGATATCATCTCAGGAGACTCGATGGGCGAGGTTCGCGTCTTTGACGGCAAAACGTACTCTAGCTTGCACAGACTGCAGACTCATGAGGCAGATGTGCTTAGTCTTGGTGTCAGTCAGTTCTCAAATCTCTTCTTTAGTGGGAGTACAGATCGCCGCACTGTGGTGTACAATCAAAAGATTGCCGGGAAGAAGGCACGCAATCAGTGGAATCGCCTGTCGCACCGGCGATATCACGAGCACGATATCAAGGCCATGGCCGTCTACGAAGGCAGAAGTGTTGATGTTCTTGTCTCTGGAGGTGAGGATTGATGTCATAAGTTTAGAATAATCCAGCTGACACGCAAAGGTCTCGATGCCAACCCGGTCCTTGTACCGATTCGGGATCACGGTCAGCAGTACAGCCGCACACTGCCAATCGTACCACATCGCCCACCCATGATCACTTCGAAACGAGCCCGCATGATTGTGAGTTGGTGGGATCGAGAGGCTCGCCTATACAGAATTCCACACAAGGCTGAGGATAGTACGCCGAGCTTGTTAGCTCGACTTGCTCTACAAGGTGAAGAGAACATCTCATGCGCTGCTCTGGCCGACGACGGAAGTCTGCTAGCCCTTGGTACCGCAGCAGGAATCCGAGTATTTCAACTGTCTGCCAAAGCGTCGGAGCCTGGTCAAGTCAAGATTAGGAAGCTAGACGGGCCGGAGGTTGTTGGTGCTCGCGTCCTGACATTCTCCCCGGACGCAAGATGGCTTGCAGTAGTCACTACAACAAGCGATTGCAGACTTTTACGCATATTGCCCGGCCAAGATGGACAGAAAGCCAGTTTGCTGCGGCACGTTGTTGTCTTACAAAGGAGTCAGAGAGACCAGAGAGGGCACACCGATGGCTTGAACGGAGCCTGGGGCCGTTACGATGCCACAGTGGTACAGGCAGCCTTCTCCTCCGACAGCAGAATACTTGCGGTTGCCGACCTCGGGGGTCGTATAAATAGTTGGGTCCTAGAAGGGCACGAGGACTCTACTGCTCCTGAGCTGGACCTCTCAAAGCCCGCCAAGCATACCTCGTCAGATGATGACGAGAGCAGCGACGACCCCGATGACGACGACGAAGATCAGATGGCCGTCATCAAAGGGCAGCATTGGATTCCGGATGCCAGGGCTCTTCCCAGACTCGACTCCTCACCGCTCATTCTATCCTTCCGGCCCTCATCTCCAGAGCACCAAGTCGAGCCTAATGGCAATCCCGGACTTCATCCCACGCGTCATACCCCACATGTAAAATCACACGACCTACCTCGCGGGGAGCATCGCCTTTTCGTGGTGACAGCAAGACACCGATTCTACGAGTTTGACGTGCTGAAAAACGAAATGACGAGCTGGACGAAACGCAACCCTTCGTCCAACCTGCCGGAAGAATTCCGCGCTCTGAAGGATCTGGCCAAGGGGTGTTTCTGGGACACCACCGAGGGCAAAGACCGGCTGTGGCTCTACGGCAGCAACTGGCTGTTCATGTTCGACCTCTCCCAGGACTTTGTGTCGAGCAGCGGCGATGCCGTGGCCGGCAAGAAACGAGACTTTCACGAAGTGCTGGAGCAGCAAAAGGAGTCTACCGGTGCCGGCGATGTGGTCAAGGGGCGAGAGCAGGAAGGCGTCGGGCGAAAGATTCGGAAGATCACGGCGAACGGCACGGGCCAGACGGTGGAATGGATCGAAAGGAAGCGGAACAAGCAGGAACGTGACGACGATGACGACGATGACGACGACGTCTTGGCATTGCCGCCATTGCAGCGAGACACCGAGGAAGATGGCCCGAATGGCAATGGCGGGACGACGACGACGACGACGACAACGGAGTTGGTGTCGAAGAGTCGAGGCCGAGGCCCTCGTTACTGGTATACGCTCAAGTACCGCCCTATCCTGGGCGTGGCTGCTATCGACAATAACAAAAACAACGACAACCATGGCCAGACCCACGCAGCAAATGGAGACGCATCCACCCGGCCTGCACGCCTCGAGGTCGTCCTCGTCGAACGCCCGTTCTGGGACTTGGACTTGCCGCCTAGGTTCGTCGGGCCCAACGAGCGCGACAAGTAAGAAGCAAGCGCAAGTCTTTTGTTTCGTATCTCTACCCTACACCCTACCTCTACCCTACCACACCATACCATGAGCATCATCAGCGATGGCGTTGGGCATTCGGCGGCGTCTTTTTTCATACTTTCCTGCGGAGAACTTTGATATATATCTACTGTTCGGGTGGGGGGGTTTCTGCGTATGGATGGACAGAGAGGATTTGCGCTGAAAAGAAATGTATGGAAGTTGGAATGGATGTCTTATGTTCGAGTATGGGTTTTTGGATCTGAGGCAATAGACCATTCCATGTAATGTGTCTGTGTCTGTATGTCTCTGTCTCTGTTCAAGTCACCCCCCCTGCCCCCAACTCCACAGGTCAGTGGGCCCCTAAACCGAGCATGCCAGACGCAGAAACAGCCGGAAATCCTGATTCGCTATTGGGTGATTGATTGATTGATTGATTGATAGGTGATATACCACATACGAAGTATCAACAGAGCGTGCACCGCACTGCACGATAGCATAGCGGGTACGTACCCGTGGCGCGAAACGCGTACCATACACCATACGTAATACTCAGTGGGGTGGAGAACTGACGTGTGGGTGAGTGAGTGCAGTAGACAGTGACATTTTCCAGCAGATCCTATCCAGGAGGTAATTAATCAAACCACACACCTCCTTCCTCTCTCTCTCGCCACTGAAGGATTAGGTTCTTTGTGAGAAGTCGCACGTGCGTGTCTGGTGCTACTTGCGTGTTCTATGGGTATGTACATGTACGTTACATGCGTGTATATGGGAATGTATGTATGTACGTGTACACTTGTACATTGTGATTACAAGCAGTTCTCAGGGTTCAATCCAGCACGTCGGGACGCGCGTATGCAAGACAGAAGGGGGGGGGGTCCCAGCGTAGCCGCTAGACTGTATTGGGCGAGATACGCGGCTTGAGGGTCCAGACTGGGTGAGTGATGGGAGGACGTGTCACGTGGTGGACCCTTTGGGGATTGGTATTGCTGCCTGAGGTTGTGGGCGGGTTTGCGCGTCGGTTTCGAGTGGTTCTCGTATCATCGTATTTGGATTACTTACGCTTGGTGGATTGCAGGAGGTGTTAGAGTCGAGGTGATTACTGGGTGTATGTTCCGTCACTGTCACTGTCAACGTCGAGATCAAACGTCTACGGTGCGGGTGCACTCTGCGACATGGCAGATGGGATGGGCTCATCAGCATATGTTAAATTTCCACAGCTTCTTGTTCTGTCCGGAATGGAACAGTGTCTTTCTTGCGCTTGGGTAGATGGATGGATGGTTCAAGGGCTATCCTGGATGGAGAGGAGAGTGCTTGCGAAAGGCGATACGCAGAGAGAGAAGACAAAGACAACAAGCAAGTCCGCCGCGCAATGGAAGAAGAAGCCAAGGCCAGAGTGTGTCTTGTGTCGGGGGTGTGGTGTCTAAAGAAAGGGCAGCGGACGGCCCCTTTGCCGGCGAGACTAAGAATAATACGTGTGCGTGCCATGTAATTACAGTAAGTAACTGATGAGCCCTGTGCGAATGTCTTGCGTTTTGCTTGACGGGGTGAGGAGGGAGCAATGATCGTCTGCGTTGCTGACTGCGTGGTGTGTGTAGCGATCATGAAGTAAGTAGTCGTAGTCTCTTGGTCCATAGAACGAAGCAGATGGTGATTGATACAAGAGCATTACCACCACCACCACCACCACCACCATCGAATCTTCATCACTTCCCTTCATCTGCTGGACTCGCGGCATCTGGACATCATCGTCGTCGTCGTTTCGCGTGCAGATCCAGAACGTGAGTTACGACAGCACCTCTTGGTGTGGTCGTTGGCCAATCACGGCAGGCACGCTAAGCAGTCGTCGTCAGCTCTGGGTGGATTGCGCATCCACGCCAAACCGTCTGCGTCGTCGTCTCTTCGTCGTCCCTCATCGCCCATTTACCCTTCTCTTCCCTCCCACTACTACACCACTTTCTCTGCTCCATTCGTCCCGTATCCTCCACCGAGTCCCCCTCGACATCCTACCTACCTACCTCGCCGTCGCTGCCTTGCGATCCGACTACTACTCACTCGACCTGCATCACCCCAGCCTTCTCGTCCCTCACGTCCCAGTAGTTCGCGTGCACTGGCCGCGCGCCCGTGGCGGATTCGTTACCCGGGCTGTGCAAAAGAACAATCCGCAGGCTACGACATTCGACCAACCCGCCATTAAGACTGCGACGCCCCGCCAGTTTCTTTGCAAGAAACCAATCCACCCATACTCGCATCCATTGTGGCTGGCTATTCACACATTAGATCACGCCTGCGCACCATGGCGAGCTCCTCACGGCACGAGGCTGCCGACCTTGACCTCGACGCCGGCTACGGCTCGCAATGGGCAAAGTCCATGACGGAGCAGTTCAGACAGCTGCTGAGCACGCGGAGGATGAACGACCTGACGACTCGCTCGACGGCCCAAATATCACGCTCTGGTTCTCCAGGACCGACTGATTATCGGAGATCACTGCACAGCGGCTCCGCGCAACAACAGCAACAACAACAACAACCTCCGTCTTACTCTTCACTTCGAAACATACCTCTCGTACCAACACCGCCTTCAGATCCGAAATCGCTGCGCTTTCGCAATAAACTACTATCCCTATCCGACGTACCACGGCGCTGGGAGAACCCTGGTCTGCTCGACGAAGCATTGCGCGCAGTGCCGCTGGAACAAATATACAATGAAGCAGAGGAGGAAAGCCAGATTCTACGAGCAGAGGCCGAGAGCTTAGGTGGCGGCAAGAAGGCCATGTGGGGTTATCAAGACTGTGTTGTTCGAGCGCTGCTCCGGTGGTTCAAGCGATCGTTCTTTACCTACGTCAACAACCCGCCTTGCTCGAAGTGCATGTCTCCATCAATCGCCATTGGCATGGCTGCGCCCATTCCCGACGAACAGGCCCGCGGCGCCAACCAGGTCGAGCTCTATCAATGCATCAACGAGGTCTGCAAGCACTACGAACGCTTCCCGCGATACAACGATGCATTCGTCCTTTTGCAAGAACGACGAGGCCGCGTAGGCGAGTGGACCAACTGCTTCTCGATGCTCTGCCGGGCTGTCGGCTCCAAAGTTCGTTGGGTGTGGAACAGTGAAGACCACGTCTGGACCGAAGTCTACTCCGTGCACCGTAAGCGATGGATACACGTTGATGTTTGTGAGGAGGTTTGGGACAAGCCGTTGCTCTACACTCTAGGTATGTATTATGACTTGGTCCGCATCGTCTGTCGCCGCCACTGACTTGCATATCAGGCTGGGGTAGAAAACTAGCCTACTGTATAGCGTTCTCGGCGGAAGGTGCCATGGACGTCACTAGGCGCTATGTCCGGAATCCACAGACTCACGCCGCAGACCGCAACGCGGCCCCCGAGTCCGTCGTACTGCACATCATGGACGAGATCCGAGCGATCCGTCGCGGGAAGATGACCAAGCAAGACAAGTTCCGTCTCGAAGGCGAAGACATGAGGGAGAACCGCGAGCTGCGCCACTATGTTATCCACGCCATCGCCTCGGAGATTATCAAGCTGAAACCAGCCGACATTGTCTCAGGCCGGATACCCCAAGTTACCAGGAGCGATGCCGACGCTCAGAAGGCAGCCGAGAGCAGACAGAAACAGGAATGGGTCCGCTCTCGAGCGCAAGGCCGAGGCAACCCTAACCAGCACCACCAACACGACCAAGGACACCGGTGATGTTCGGGCTTGGTATCAGAAACATACTTTACACCGCATCTTGCAAGCGTAGACTTGCTCGATTAAAGAGACATGCTGAAGGCACGGCTACGCCCGTGAGTAAGAGTCGCAGCACTCACCATGAGGTCGCTATTGAGACGTCTCTGACCACCCCACCCAGAGGCCTGGACGATGAGATTGGGCCCGGACAGGGCGGCTCCGTCTCATGATACTTTGTATTTGTACGCTCCGCACTCAGGCGAGCCTCGAGACCGTCTCAGACCGCACATGCATCATCAGCTCGGCGTCCGGCATTGTCTACATGATCGTACACCCTCCTCGATTACTCATTCCGAATGACGTTGGGGCCTCGAACTAATTTCTTATGTTGCTCATCCTTACTCTTTATACCATGACATGCAGCGAGCCAGTCTTCAGACTCACTACTGTGTTCTGATTGCTCATCATCATCGTCATCATCATCATCGTATCCTATCGCTCCCCTCTTCCATTTGTTGTCGACACATGGGCGCTCTGGCTTCGAGTCGCCCGATCTCATACATCAAACCATCATCATATCATCATTGTCATGATCGCTACCATCATCATCGCCAGTCTCTCGCAACATTGGCGCGAGGTGTCTTTTTGGGGGGGTTTTGGCGCAAGGAGGGACGAATGGAACCTGCATGGTTTGCTTCTTTGTTTTGTCTGGTTCGACGCCACGTTTCTATTCTATTCGATTCGATTCTATCACATCTTTATGGATCTTTGCCAATCCATTTTCTTGTTTTTTTGTTAAGGTTAGGGATAGGGATAGGGATAGGGTTGAGGAATATTCCGATAATGGGCCCTCATACCATGATTTATTGATGGATGGATGGATGGATGGATGGATGGATGGATGACAGGTTCTGAAAGGGAAAAGAAAAGTTTGTCTAGATAATCTGGTCGGGCAGGCATATGATTGTGTGGTGGATAGAAAGAATGGTGATTGGGGAGATGGATGTGTGTGTGTGTGTGTGTGAATAGATGAGATGTACAGTCACTCGAGTTTTTGTCAGGCTGAGATGATGAGAGAGAGAGAGAGGGACTGGACTGTAGGGTGGATGGATGGCATTGAATTGCATGAATGGAAGGATGCGAATACGAACTATCAAAGCATGAATGAATGTCTTTTGTGAATTGTATCTATTGTCTGCGTGCCTCAGGCCTTGTGCCTTGTGTGTATGTATGTGTGTGTGTGTGTGTGTGTGACTAAGCGAGCGGAAAAGGACTAGTAGGTAGAGTTGGCAACTTGGGCTCAGGGGAGACTAGAGGAGGCTAAAAATAGAATGGAGCAGTCGGGAGAAAGAGCACATACACACAGACCAGGTAGAATGTAGAATGTAACTGCCGAGGGTGGTGCCCTGTGGCTGTGGCTGTGGCTGTGGCTTTGAGTAGTGAGTTAGTGGGTAGTGAGTTAGTGGGTAGTGAGTTAGTGGGTAGTGGACAGTGGTAGTGGCGCAGCAGTAGGGCGAATTAGACTAGGCAAGGTAGTTTGTGACTTTGTGTAGAACGTGGGGCGTAGGACGTAGGACGTAGAACGTAGGACGTAGGACGTAGAATAGGACGTAGAACGTAGAACGTAGCGTAGGGCAGGGCATAGTAAGGCAGGAACAGTGTATAGTACAGCGTGGTATAGGAGTATAGTATAATAGTATGATATATGTCTTTCTCTTAGGAGTGTTTTTTTGAGATAGCTTTCTAGACGGGTTTTTTAGATGGGCTTTTATTATGTCCTATGTGTGCTGTTGTTCTACTGTTCTATGTGTACTGTTGTTCTACGCGTGCTGTTCTATGTGTGCTGTTCTATGTGTGCTGTTCTATGTGTGCGGTTCTATGTGTGCTGTTCTATGTGTGCTGTTCTATGTGTACTGTTCTATGTGTGTTGCTCCCCGTGACCTCGAGTAATTGAATGCTTATAAATAGAAACGTCGGGCCGGGTGATGGTTTGGGGTTGGGGCAGAATGGGGACGCGCGACGCCACGGTATGGTATGGTATGGTCTGGCATGGCGATACGCGCATATGGCAAGGTAAGGTAGGACAAGGCACGGCGAGGTAAGGGGAGGTAGGTCGAGGCAAGGCAAGACTTGTTTGCTTGCTTACTCGTGGTGCTTGTGCGTGGATGTCTATGGTCGTGACGAAGTGCGTGCTTAATTGAACTATATTCCTGTTGACAGTCTAGTATTATAGGACGGATGAATAATACAGCAGACGGCATCCAGCAGACGGCAGAACGGAAGATGGCGTACGGACATGGGCACGGAAACGGCAAAGTAGATTCAGGTAGTAGATTATAAGTAGATTCAAGTAAAATACGGCCCCCAAGGTGTGTGTCTGTCTGTGGAGGGCATAGACAGATAGCCAGCCTTGGGGGTTTGATACGTCTTTTTGGGGGTTTTGGGGAGGAGATGTGGAACTGTAGATCGACTTGTGATGGTGATGAGATGGTTATGGATTAGATATGTATGTGTATATGTCCATGGACTGAGTGAATATTGATGTTGATGGTTATGATGATGACTCTCGAGAGTGTCTACAGTAGTAAGGCAGTGAGCGATGGATTGACTTGACTTGCTACCACCACACAGCCCAGCCCAGCCATACCAGTCCAGGCGGATTTGGGGGCGTTTGTTAGGGGCGCAGTCAGCACCCTTGGCCATGCTAATCTGCGGGTCTGCGGGCTGAGAAACTGCCCAATGCTTTTTGAGCTGCGCGTGTTTCTTGTGGGGGCCTCGCGTACATACTTTACATAAAGCAATGTCATGGACTGACTGACTGTCTGTCTGTCCTCGTTCCTCTGCCTTGCGTTGACTTGCCTTTCCATCCATTCATCCAAAGAGGGTTCTTCTTTCTGAGCGACTCACTCGTTATTGTTGTTTTGGCATCGTCGTCGTCGATTGATCACACTCTCGCTTCCTGGTCGATTGATTGAGTCTTCAGCCGTTTCGGAATTGGATAGCCTTGCGGGCTGTGGTGTGACTTTGGCCTCACTTTTGGCATAGCTACGATCCGGACTTTGGTTTTATCGAACAGACAGTCAAGACGATCGGTCAGAATGGGGAAAGCAGGCCGTTTCGCGTGCATTTTTGTGCCCATGGGCCTCACCATAGCTTCGTTGCTGTGTCTGTTGCTCGTCTTTCTGGGTGGACTGGTGCGTCAATTCCCCCCCTCTCACAACTAAATATGCGTTTCGCGAGAGACGACGACTAACAAAGGCGACACGCAGAGCAAGTCCAACGCCCTAGGAAGCCTGTATTTCATGCAGCTAGACGCCTCAAACTTCACCGCGAACCCCGATCTCAGCGCCGTCGACTTCACCGACATCGACGACCAGTTCCTCGACATGTTCAAGAGCTCGTTTGCAAAGGGCGACCTGAAGGACTTTTACAACATCTACATCTGGAACTACTGCGATGGCACGGCAGACGACAAATCGGGCGATAAGACGATCGACCACTGCTCGTCCCGCCAGGCGGCGTACTGGTTCAACGTCAAGGAGGTGTGGGGCATGGACGGCGCCGCGCTGGCCGACCACTTCCCGAAGGCGCTCGACGACGGCCTGAAGGTGTACGAGAAGGTCGCAAAGTTCATGTTTGCCTGCTATACTGTGGCCTTTTGGGTGACTGTCGCGGAGATTGTGGTGGGTATTCTGGCCATCTTCTCGCGGTGGGGCAGCCTGTGCACGACCATTGTGTCAACCGTACGTTATTCACCCATACCCTTCTGAATCAAGGCCATACAGCTAACCGCCAAACCAGGCCGCCGGCATCTTCGTCACCGCCGCCGCAATAACCTCGACCGCGCTCTTCGCCACCTTCACCGGCATCGTCAACACCTCCCTCAAGCCCTACCACATCCACGCCTCCATGTCGACCAAGATGCTCGCCATCGTCTGGCTGGCCGTCGCCTTCAACGTCGGCGCCGGCTTCTTCTGGCTCATCTCGACGTGCTGCTGCTCCGGCAAGAGCGACCCCAAGCACAAGAAGACGACGTTTGCCCAGCGCACGCCGTACACGTATGAGCCGCTGCACGACCACCACCATGCCGGTGGTGCTGTTCCGCTGGGGCAGATGGGTCCTGGTGGGGCCTACAAGGGCGGAAATAATGCGTATGAGCCGTTTAGGTCGCATGCTTGAGCGGCTTGGTGGTGGTAGTGGTGGTGGTGATGGGGACGGTAGCGATTTGAGGGGGTGTGGGCATGTTTTTACATTCGTAAAATCTCACGAGTGAACGATCTTTTC
This sequence comes from Pseudovirgaria hyperparasitica, assembly GCF_010093815.1. Lineage (NCBI taxonomy): Eukaryota > Fungi > Ascomycota > Dothideomycetes > Acrospermales > Acrospermaceae > Pseudovirgaria > Pseudovirgaria hyperparasitica. The sequence goes on from NW_022985562.1 coordinate 540,301, forward strand.
TTTTTTGATAATGCGCTCGGATACCACGACGGTTTTGGGGTTCATTGGGCTGGTGACGTGGAGACAAAATGTGGGGAGGAGATGATGGTTTTTTATATATTCGTTGTCTATATTGTACGAATATCAACGTTGGTCCGGATCTGAACTGAAGAAATGGGCATTATTAGGGATCATGGGTTTGTTTTTGTTTGTGAATTGCTTGATTGCATGCAGCGTGATGCTACTACCTACGTAAGTCGACCGGGATGACCCTTGACGGACAAAAATAGTAGCGCCCTAAGATCGCTAGGAGGAGTGGAGAATCGCTCAATTGCGGCCATATAGCACTCGCTATATAGGTATCTCCAGACAGAGGAGTTGACAAAACAGTGTATGGCTAACTTCCAGAAGCTGTGAGCATATGATAAACGACTCTATAGAGAGATGGACGCGGTAATAACGTCTTGGCCCCTCTCTATCGGTGAGGAGTGAAGAGTCTGCCTTGCCCTGGGCCGGACAAGTTTGGCGCTTCCTTCGTATCGAGAGAGGCTGAGCGTTGTGTGTGTTGTTCGTCTAAGAGGCCTGCATTGGAACACCGAGCAGCAGCATCAGCAGCAGCATTTACGTCAATCCGGTTGATCAGAACAAACATCTTCCCCCCCCCCCCCCCCCCGCGCTTCCCTGCCGCCTGTGGCTTGCCCGAAAGCCTAATCACTTGACACGCCTCCTACATAACTTTCAGCTGCCCGAGCAAGTCTTCCTTTCTTGGTCGTCCGTCCCCCAGGAGCGTTGTCCGTCACCCACCCCCCATAGACCTGAAAGCAAGTTTCGCATAGAGTTTGTTCGGGGCACGATGTCCTACTAGCCGGCGCTGGCTTTGCGAGTGTGTGTGTGAGTGTGTGTGTGTACAAGTCGTCGAAGATGGAAAACTGGAGTGCCTGGAGCGCACCGCTCCAGGAAATAAGTTCCGAGAAAATCGCCGTGACTGGGTCTGCCCCTCCTCCTCCTCCACCTCAATCTCAAGCTCAACCTCAGACTGGCGGCGGCGTACAGTCGTCGCAGGACTACAAGCGACCGACAAGCAATGGCACGTCTCCTGTGCCGGTCGTGAACGAGCCGAAGCAACAGAGCTCGGATCAGAAGCATTGGAGTCAATGGAGTCAGCAACCGGCTGTGGCGATTCAGCCAAATCAGCCAGAGAAGGAGTTTGTTGCTCAACCTCAACCTCAGAGTCAGCACCACCGCGCGTCGATACAGAGTGCCAACTCGGGACACAGCTCTCTCTATACACCTCCGCTGGCACCGCATGGACATAGACCACCGTCTGTTCACAGCATACTGGCCCAGGCTCCAAGTCATGGAGGATACACGCCCCATATCCCGGCGTCAGTCGCGCAGCCTGTCGGGACAAGTCCGACGGCATTACTCCCCAACCAGTCCCAGTTAGCGACGAATCTGCGTCTTGGGCATACCTTTGGAGCACTAAAGTCCGAGATATACTTTAGGTCTGGCATCTTCGACATCAACGATAGCTGGCTGCCGGCCTCAGGACCACTGTTCACCGAAGACGTGCACAAAGCGACGAACCGCATCCGCGAGAAACGATGGGCCATCTTCGTGTGCAGGGCCGTCGATCGGTTCACGGCGTGGTGGGAGGCCATGAAGCAGTCAATCTACGACCAGCCCGTGACGTGTGGCGATCTGAACACCAAGGACATCAATCTCCTGCAGCGTGGCTTGTCGAGAACCACCATTCTCACCAAGGAACGTCTTCCACCGCTCGACGTGCTCATGGTCTGGCACACCTTCATGTTGAGTCCGCAGCGATACCTCGAGGACTGTCTGCTGCAGGGCATGATGGGTCTTTGGCACGGCGGATTCCCGTGGATGGCAATCGACCAGGCCATCGACACTCGGACTGGCATCTACGATCCGGGTCCAACAGCAGCAGCAAGCTTCTTGAGCATGACTGGACGCGCGTGGGTCAACACGCACGAGACGGGCATCAAGCCGCTTGGCTGCCCGTCCTGTGCATACAACGGCTGGCCTCCAAACTATCACGTTCGGCAGATACACGCCTCGAATTTTGGCAGTTTGCTGGCGACAGAACAACAGCAGCTGCAGATGAAGGTCAACTACAGGCACCCCATCATCACCGATATTGATGCAATCTGCTGGAAGGCGGCCGGCTGGGCGGATGCCGGGTACTTGGTGATTTGTTCGAATTGCAAGAATCACAACACTCAGGATACGTTGCGGGCGCAGAAACTGGTCTACGACATCGTTCAGTTCCACAGGCCCAACAACATGACGGACAAGTTTATGGTCGGAAACGTGCATCATCTCCGACCTCCGCCCGGGGTACTGTTCGGCAAGCAAGGGACTCCTCGGACCGCCGGGATGATTAATGGGATTGCTGATGGGGAGGGCTTCTTCCCTATTCGACTGATGGATGCCATTGCAAATATCGATGGCAGTGGTGCTCGTCGGACGGGCAAGCCAAACTTCAGATTCACCATGGAGGCTTTGTTGCAGGATGTGCAGACGTCGCTCTCGAAGTCGCCAAAACATCTGAATTACGCCCAGATGGGCGGCCACAACATCTCCGTCAACTACAAGGGAGGCCAGTGGAACTCGGGCATGGACGAGAAGGAAGGGTTGGCAGTGCGCAAGACACTCCGCTACTACCTGGACAACTCGTCACCATTCACACTCGATCTCGTCACGGCGACGATCCGCAACGGCGTCTTCTCGCAGAAGATGGAGAACCTAGGCTGGTGGCGCTCGACTCAACTACCTCTCTTCGCCCCACGCCTGATCGAGAAGTACCGTCGCTTCTTCACCCTCCACTCCAAGGCCTCCCTTCTCTCCAGCTCATCCCTCCTCGCCGTCCCGACCACAGACGTCGACCTGGCCTGGCACACACACCTCCTCAGCCCAGCCCAGTACTACAACTTCTCCCTGCAGACCGTCGGCCGCCTCATCGACCACTGCGACAAGATCCCCGAAGCATACCTCTCCCAAGCCTTTGCCCAGACATGCAAGAAATACGAAGCCGCCTTTGCAGAGCCCTACTCCGAGTGCATCTGCTGGTACTGCGAAGCCATCCGCACAGCCAACAACGCAGGCGGCTTCGTCGGCAACCTGTTCAAGAGCAGCAGCAAGGACAAGAAGCCCATCTGGGCCCACCCTTTGCTCGCAAACGCAACCTCCGACCCGGGCGTCAGCACGCACATCTCGTCGCACAACGCCGTACGGGTGGAGAAGCCGGATCTCCGCTATGCGGAGCTGCATGCCGAGCATCAGAAATGGCTCGAGGATGGGTGGCGGAAGGCCGTTGAGCGGGCGGGCAAGGAGGGCCGTAGTCGGCCGGTGGCGGCGAAGACGAATTGGGCGCCGTATGTGGTGAATGCGGATTTGCAGGGCCCGGTTACGGCGGCGTCGACGGCGACGGTGAATTCGTGGGTTGAGGGCGTGTTGCGCGATATGTATGGCTGGACGTGATGCTGTTGATGGCGTTGATGTGTGGGTGCGTGCCTGTGATGGCAGGGGAAGGGGCATGATGTCTCGACGAGCGGAGACGATGCACTATGTGCTCGAGTGGAATCTGAAAGACTGGATGAGAGACTATGGAAGAAGGCCTTTTGGTAAGTACGTCGTTGACACCCTGGGACATCCTTTATACGGCGACTACAGACTTCAAGCACAGCGGGCCAGTCTCTACCTCTACGTATACTGTACCGCAGGACACACAACCAGACAAGGCAGAAAGCCCGTCGTCGCGTCAAGGACAGATAGGGACAGACTACCACAGCCAAGTCGATACTACTACCTCCACCACTACGACTACAACCACGAAGCGACAAGCCGGTAAACGGCCCTCCAAGAAGGAGAAAAGCCGAGGAGAATAGGAAGGAATACACGACACAGAAGGAAGGGGTATTTATATAACATATACTATACAGCCCATAGGTAGCAGCAGCTCACTTGAAGGCTGAGAGGAGAATGCCAAGAGCAAGCACGTGTAGCGAGTGGATATATATATATATATATATATAGTATGCTATATGGCTACATGTCTCAAACCAGTTCAGAACAGTTGTTCTATCCATCTACATACCTACTGTATCCGTATCGTTATGTCGGGATCTGACCACATCCACACATCTATCTACAGAAGATATATATGCAGTAGCCAAACAAGGCATATGCCACGCATCCATGCTGCACAAGCACAAGCACTAGCCCACGCATAAGCACACACACACACACACACCGACACCCTTCCACGCCGCCGCCGCCAAGAGTGCATTAGTGTCCAGTCAGCAGTATACTAGTACCAACCAACAAACCCACGAGCCCGGTTCCATTCTGTTGTTCCATGAGTGAAATGGACCGACCGTTCATTACCGGCAAACAAACCCTCTCGTCTACAAAAGAATGGCGAGCCTCGTGAGACACACACACACAGACACCTCACCGCCTCCAACCCCCAGCTCACGCGGTCATGTGGTCCCCAAAACCCCAAAACCGAAAAGCATGGATGAGATGTGACAATCTGTGCAGCTGACGACCGCCTCCTCCGCCCAGCCAAGGGGGTGGTTGAACGAGGGGGGAGCCTCGTTGTGATCCCGTGACAGGATTCGATAACCATATATGCAGACCAGGCCAGGCCGGTGGAATACGGTCTTCGTGCTGACGGATGCGCACCCCACATGCGTCAAAACCGCCCGGAACAGCCCCGAACTCCCCAGCCTCCCCCAGATTTTCCTAACAACGTAAACGACATAACAGCCCCCCCAGGTCGTTTCATGCAAGCGGCCCAGACCCAGCTAGCGCGCCTGCCCAGACGGGACGAGGGTCAATGCGCTATCCACGCGGTCATGTTTGGATGCCTGAGGCTGCGGATTTGTTCCATTTGTGAGGAACACTAGTGACTAGAGATTTGGGTTGGATGGGCGGGATGGATGGATGAGATTGGGTTGGGATTTTTTATAGATAAGTAGCTTTTCTTCTGACGTCCTCGTCTAGATTTCTTCTACTTTGTTGCCTTTTGTCTTCCTGCTCTTCTTCCTCCTCCTCCTTGTCTTCCTCGACGACGACGACGACGACGACGACGACGACGCTGCTGGTTGCCTGAGGGGGGCTTTCTGGCTTTCACTTTTGACCTGCTGGACTGCTGGACTGCTGTGCCGCTGTTGTGCTGCTGATCGCTACTTATACGCATACACACGTTCTGTCGTGGACTGTGGCAGCGAGAGAGATAGTGTGTGTGTGTGTGTGTTGGTGATAGACTGAGTGAGAGATATATCCTCATCCTCGCTCGCCATGGCTACTCCAAGCCCTGTCACCGTCCTCGCGACCGTGACCCAGCTCGTCACTCTATCCCCCTCGCCCTCATCCACCGGCACTGGCGATAGAGCTCCGCCGCAGGGTGGTGTGCTGGAGGGCGTCAATCCGGCGCATTACGACAAGAAGAATCCCATCATCCTGTTCATCATCCAGGTAGGTTAACACTCCTCTCGCCCTTTTATGACGGCCAGAAACCGCCCCGACTAACATCATGTCTCCCAGGCCTTCATCATCCTGTGCTTCTGCCGCGTCCTGCACTGGCCGCTCTCCAAGATCCGCCAGCCGCGCGTGATTGCAGAGGTCATTGGGGGCATCCTGCTCGGGCCCTCCGTCATGGGCCGCATCCCGCACTTTACCACCACCATCTTCCCCGCTGATGCGGCGCCCAATTTGAATCTGGTGGCTAATCTCGGTCTCACGCTTTTCTTGTTTCTAGTTGGGCTGGAGGTCAATCTGCGCCATCTCAAGGACAACTGGAAGGTTGCTCTGAGTGTGGGGTTGGCGGGCATGGCGCTCCCGTTTGGCCTGGGCTGTGCGGTCGCGTATGGCTTGTATCATGAGTTTCGGGATGAGCCGGGCACGCATCCGGTTGCGTTTGGGACGTATGTGCTTTTTATCGGTGTTGCCATGGCTATTACTGTGAGTTGCTGATGTGTCTGGCGACTGGAGCGTCGATGTGCTGATAGACTCAGGCGTTTCCTGTCCTGTGTCGAATTCTCGTCGAGCTCAAGCTTATACACACGCCTGTCGGTATCATTGTGCTGTCGGCTGGTGTTGGGAATGACGTTGTCGGTAAGATGCCCCCCCTTTATATATACACATCCAGCACACGCTTGTTCTAACACTGTCCAGGCTGGGTGCTTCTTGCGCTCTGTGTCGCGCTGGTCAATGCTGGAAACGGGCTCACTGCTCTGTGGATTCTCCTGACGTGCGTCGGCTACGTGCTCTTCATGTGCTATGCCGTCCGCCCGGCCTTTATGCACGTCCTCCGCCGAACGGGCACGCTCGAGAACGGCCCTTCGCAGGGCATCATCGCCTTGACGCTCCTGATTGCGCTTGGCTCGGCCTTCTTCACGGGCATCATCGGTGTGCACGCCATCTTCGGTGCGTTTGTGGCCGGCATCATATGCCCGCACGAGGGCGGCTTCGCGATCAAAGTCACGGAGAAGATTGAGGATCTGGTCTCGGCGCTGCTGCTGCCGCTGTACTTTGCGCTGTCCGGCCTGAACACGAACCTGGGACTGCTGGACAATGGCATTACGTGGGGCTACGTCGTGGCCGTCATCCTCATTGCCTTTGTGGCCAAGTTTATCGGTGCGGCTGTTGCGGCGCGTGCGAACGGGTTGTACTGGCGCGAGAGCTTCACGATTGGGTCTCTGATGAGTTGCAAGGGCCTGGTCGAGCTGATTGTGCTGAATATCGGACTGAACGCCAATATCCTGAGCCAACGCACGTTTACGATCTTTGTGGTTATGGCGCTTGTCACCACCTTCGCCACCACGCCCCTGACGTCCTTCCTCTACCCCCCGTCCTACCAGAAGAAGATGGAAGCCTGGCGCCGCGGCGAAATCGACTGGGACACCGGCCTTGCCCACGCCGCCGACGACGACAGCAGCGGCAACAGCATCAACCTCGAGAAGACACAGCACAGCAACGAAAACACCAGCAACAAAGTCCAAAAACTCCTCGTCTACCTCCGCATCGACAACATGCCCATGCTCCTCGCCTTCATCTCCCTTCTCGGCGCCGACGCCCAGCCCGCAACCCCACGCATCCACCCATCCCGCAGAGACCCAACCGCCGACGACGACAACAACAACAACTCCCACCTCTCCAAACACCGCCCCGTCCAAGCCCACGGCCTCCGCATGCTCGCCCTCACAGAACGCACCTCCGCCGCAATGCAAGTCTCCGAACCCCCCTCCGCCTCCACCCCCACCACCACCGACCCCATCGTCAACACCTTCCGCACCTTCGGCCAACTCAACAGCGTCGCCGTCTCCGGCGAAGTCTCCGTCCTCCCCGAATCCTCCTTCGCCGACGCCCTCGCCACAAAAGCCGCCGATCTCGAATCCGACATGGTCCTCCTCCCCTGGTCCGAAACCGGCGCCCTCGCCCAGGACCACGCCGTCATCCCCGGTGCCGCCGCCCGCGACAAGCTCGATTGTCCCGCCTACGCCGCCTTTGTCCTCGACATGCTCGCCCATGCTCCCTGCCCCGTGGCCGTATTCGTCAATCGCAACTTCGGCGGCGTGAAGACTAGGTCGAAGAAATCCCAACTCCCTACCACCGCAACCCCCGGAGCGACAGCAGCACCACCACCATCCTCCCAACTCCGCCGCATCCCCACCTCCCTCAGCATCCACAGCGCCCGCTCCTCCCCCGCCGTGGCAATCGCTGCCCCCATCCTCGATAAATCCCACCACATCTTCCTGCCCTTCTTCGGCACACCAGACGATCGCGTCGCGTGCGCGCTCGTCCTGCAGCTCGTGCGCTGTGCCGCTGTCACGGCGACGATTACGCATTTCCGCGGCGTGGTCGTCGTGCTCGATGCTCCTTCTACCACTCCTTCTTCTCCCGTACCTGCTTTGTCTCCGTCTCCGTCCGCGAAGACACCGACCGTCACCACAAGCCCCGCAGATACAAACAACAACACCAACCCAGCTACCAACCCCAACAACCCCGACGAAAAAGCAACATCCTACCTCGAATCCCTCCAGTCCGCCCTCCCCGCACACGTCCTCCCGCGCGTCCTCTTCGACACCGTCGATCTCTCCCTGTCACTCTCCCCCACCACACACAACAAACCCAACCCCAACTCCACCACCAAACCCCAACCCAGAACTCAAACTCAGATCCTTCGCCGTGCCCTTGCCCGCGCCGCGCTTGAACTCGGTAATGCTCCGCGTAATGCTGGGGATTTACTTGTTCTGGGCCGGAATGCGGGGGTGCGGTTTGGGGTTGGTGGGGGTGTACAGGATGAGGGTGTAGAGGAGGGAGATGTAGAGGATGAAGGGGATGACGACGGCGCGGCGAGTCGGGCGCTGGGCGTGTTGGGGAGTAGGGCTGTGCGCGGACGGGTCAAGGGGAGTGTGCTTGTTGTGCAGGCTGGTGGTGGTGCTGGGGTGGGGATGGGATCGGGGATGGGAGGAGGGGTTTGAGGGGAGAGTGGGTAGGGGAGAGTGGGTATAAGATGGGATTGGGATGGGTATGGGATGGGTATGTAAGGGTGTTTTGGGGATGGGTATGTACGGGTGTTTAGGATACTTTGGAGGAGAGAGCAAGAGAGCAAGTAAACAAAGGCTGGATGGATGGATGGATATGGATACTGATCTGGGAGTTTCTGAGATACACACATGCACACACACATGCACACACACATGCACACACACATGCACACACACACTACTAGCTCATCAAACGAATTCACGACATCAACCATTCCACGATCCGCCACAAAAAAAAAACTGCGATCGGTATATCTATCCCCTTTGCTCGTCCGGTTCTTGTGCTTAAGGCTCAATACTCTCAATACACAACACTCGATACTCAATGCTCAATACACAACACTCAATACTCGATACACAACACTCAATACTCAATACTCAATACTCAATACTCAATACTCAATACTCAATACTCAATACTCAATACTCAATGCTCAATACACAACACTCAATACTCAATGCTCAATGCTCAATACACAACACTCAATACTCAATACTCAATACACAACACTCATCATGCACATCAATCCATTCATCTATCCAATATCCAATATCCAATATTCACACAACCACCACACCGCACCCTACCTACCCTACACAAACAGACACCTACACCTTCCGCCGCAACGACTCGTCCCACACGCAACACACCCCATGCGCCTCCAAATACTCATACACCTGCCACGCCGCGACTGGGTATCCGTGCTTGCTGGCATCCACCTCCACCTCCACTCCCTCCTCGACTGCGCTGTCATCACTACCATCGCTGTTGTCATCCGCCCTCTTCTTCTTATCCTTTCCCTTCTTGTCCTTTTCCTTTCCCGTGTCCCCCTTCCCCATCCCCTTTGCCTTCTCATTCCCCTTCCCCCCTTTACCCGTGCCCTTGCCCCTCCCCCCTGTCCCCCTCCCCCTCCTATCAACCCACCCAGTCCGCACCCCTCTACCACACAGCCACCCGGCCAACTGTCCCGGCGCAACCGGGTCATACAGCAGGATCCGCTCAAGCCAGCACAGTCTCGTCTTGTCCGCACTACCACCACCCCCCAACGCCGCCTCATCGCGCAGCGCCGCCGTAATTTGCGGAAAGAGCAGGGCGCGATGCGTGGGCCAGTCATCGACGTCGTCCTCATCACCAGCATCCGCCAATGCATCAGTCCGGACCTGTGCGGCGTTTGCATTCGCGTGTAGAGTCGGGCAGTCGGGGGTTTGGCTGAGTTGGAGCTCGAGCTGCAGGGCATTCAAGGGGCCAATCTGCACGTTCCTATCCCTCGTCGTACTCTTACCATTCTTCTTGTCCGTCTTGCGCGCTTTCGGTGGCGAGAGGCGCACGGGGGGCGAAGGGGGCAGGGCGGCGAGGTCCGAGTCTTCGATTTCGTCGTCGACGTATGATGTGTCGTCTGCTGCTGCTGTTGCTGATGGTGGGGTCTTGCGAGACTTTCTTGGTTTACTGGTGACTGGTGGGGCCGTTGCTGCAGGCTCGGCTGCTGCGTCTTTGCGGGGACGACCGACAGGACGCTTTGGGGGAGACGGCGATTCAGACACGTCTGTCCTGCGAGGACGGCCGACGGGGCGTTTGGTCGGTGTTGTGGGTAGTGCGTCGACAACGACGGACTTCTTCTTCTTCTTATTTTGAGGGCTCAACGTAGTGTGGAAAGGCCTTGCTGTGGGGACGGCTGATGCTTTGAAGGGCGCCGGCTGCGTGAAGCTGATGCGGGAGTTGGGTGTCAGCGACTTCAGGGCTAGTCTTGCTGCGCGGCACGGCGATTTCGCAGGTGCTTGGGTGAGGAAGCGCGATGGAGATGGTAGGGCAGAGTCATCGTTGCTTGATGGGGACGAGAGTGTCAGGGGAGGCGATGAGGTGATGGCGATGACCGATTGCTCGTTTGCCCATGTAGGTGGTAGTGGAGGAGAGATTGCGCTCAGCGTGTCGGTAGGTCGTAGTTTCGGCGAAGGCGTAGGAGTCAGGATTGGGGACGATATCAGGGAGATGAATGTCGCCTTGGGCGGCGGAGGTATCGCTGGAGCAGCGGTTTCTGGTCTCGGTGCCTCAGTGGCCACAGTCTCCTCTAGCACGTCAGAGGTGTCCCCTGTCTTCGGAGGCATCATAACAGTAACAGGTGTTGAGTTGACCGCCCCCCGAGACTGCACAGGATCTTCAGGACGCTGCTCAGACGCCTCGAGCTGATCCGCCTCACCACTCTCGGTCTCCTCCCCAAGTTCAGCCTCCTCAGGCGACACTATCTGCGAGCTGCCCCTCTGCCACACGCCCTTGTCGCCAATAGCCGCGTCTCTCCACGCTGCCTCCCACAACGTCCTCGATCCCCGCACAGACGTCAGTCTCGAATCCGACAGCTCGGACCCACCAGTGTCCACAACTCCCGTACAGTCGTTGAAGGACATCTGCAATGCTCGAATGAACGAAGGCGACTCCGGCTGAGCAAGCTGACTCGATGTCCCGAATAAAAAGTCTTGCGTGTCAAGCTTCCGCAAGGCTGATTCAGGTGAGAGGAGCATCGGCACGACGACCGTAGCTTTCTTCTTGGGCGACGCCGCTCTCTTCCGCTTCCCGTTGGCCCTAGGAGCGGCCGGCTCGCAAGGAGCGCGTTTCTGACGCGGCTTGGATATCTTCCCTTTCCTCGGCACGTCGTCCGTCCTCGGCACGGTCTTGGCTGATGCAAAAAACGGACTCTCGGACGGAGGAGCAGGGGCAGGGGGCTGTTCTACCACGCGATAATGCTCGGTAGCTCTGTCGGTGATTGTGGTAGGCCTCTTCCTTGACGGTCTCGGTTTCTTCACCCTCTCCGCAGCACTCTTTGCGACTTCAGGTCTTGATGTGGCAACTAGTTCTATCCGGCGACTTTTCGCAAGAGGATCTGTATTATTCGCAAGCTCGGGCATCTGGGGAGCACACGCAAAGCTTCCCACCATGCTCTGAAAAGCCTCCTGATGCTGGACCTTCTCTTGCGTATTGCTAATGATCGGCCCGTCATGTGTCCCATCGTCTTGTTCTGTATTACTTGTAGTATTCTTGACAGGCGTCCACTCTGTCCTCCTCTGGACAGCTCCCTCCAAATCCAATTTGAGCGGCTCGGGCGTGCCGGCTTTGCTTGTGACAGACTTCTCTATTGCTTCCTTCGGGCCGAAATGCGATGACACCTTTCCCGTTGTTTTCTTCTTCGCTGTCGGTGCTGCAGCATCTCCCGTGCCCTTCGCAGTCTTCTTTGGCCCAACTCCCGGCTTAACGACTTTCGGTTTCTTTATCCGTGACTGCTTAACCGCCTTCTCAGCCTTGTCTGTTGCTTCGTCATCGGCCTTGCGTTTCCGCTTTCTGGGCGCAGGCGTCTTCTTCGGCGGTGCATGCCCAGGCACCACCGTATCTCGTAGCTCCCGTAGCACAGCCGGGACAGCCTGCGCACTGATTGGCGGTGTATCCAGCTCGATGACACTCTCCCCATCAGAATCGGGAATCTCGATCTTCGGTGCCAGCACCGTCTTCTTCGCTGGCCGGGCCTTCTTCTCCGCCGACTTCTCTGGCTCTTTCGCGACCTTTGGCGCTCTTGACTTTACAGGTTTCTTGGCCGCCTTGCTCTCTGCCTTCTGCGTGACATCCTCCGCTACTCTCGCCTCCAGACTCAGTCGCCTCTCTCTCACGAGCCCACTAACGCTGTGGAACCCAAACCCAGCAGCGCCATCGGGGACTGTCGCGGCACGGGAACCTGACTTGATTCCAGCGTCTCTGAAGCTCGTGAATGTCGACGGAGAAGGCAGTGTATCAGAAGAATTGCCGAGCGAACGGCGCCGCGAGGTGTTGTAGTCGGCGAGTTTCATGACGATTGGGACGCGTGATAGCGAACGACATTTGAAGGCTTGCGAAGAGAGTCGTCGCAGTGGCAGTGAGTTGTTAGCCCTCAATGGCTTTCCAAACCGAGAGAAGCAAGCCAAGATGGCGGTTTGGGGCGACCGTGTTTGGTGTTTGATAGCGGTCTGCTGGATCTGGCGGGGAATTCCAGATCGGGCGGAGGACGGCCGGGGGTCGCATTCGCGCTAAGGTCCTGGCTTAACACGCAGTCACGTGGCAATCCCACATCCATAGTTACATGGGAAAGCTTGGCGCCCGATGTTCGCCCGTGTCACTAACACGCACGATTTAGTATAAACGACATTTTCATCTATTACTACTATACTACGCTTATATAGTATCTATAACTATATAGTATAGTATTAAAGAGGTAGTATAACTAATATATAGTACTATAGACCCCTAATACCTCCCCTATATCTATCTAGAGCGCCTTTAGATATAGGGGTATTTACCTAGCTAGACGTAAGAATATCTCTATATAACTACTCTTTTTCTATAGTTTTAGAGGTATTATAAATAATATAAAGTAATATAAAGGCTATAGATATATAATAAGGATTATATAGAACTAGTATTTAGTAATATTTAGTACTATATAAGTATTATACGGTAGTAATAGATAAAAATATCGATCATACTAAATCGTGTGTGTTGGTGACAAGGGCGAACATCGGGCGCCAAGCTTTCCCATGTAACTATGGATATACGGATGGGAAGGGCCGTTTAGGCATGGAAGCGATCGCGATATGATGCAGGTATAATCTCAGTCAATGCTTCTTCTATCTCCGAGATCACGAAATGGTATATCAATGCTCCATACGAAAACATCACTCAGACGAATTTTGTGGCAACGGAGTCTGACTGTATAATTCATAATTCATGCATTCTTCTATTTCTGATATCCTCGTAGTGATTTCAGGATATAAAATTGCTCCGTGAACTGTATGAATGTCTCCAAGAACTCAAACCAACATACACCCAGCTCCTCCATACACAGTCGATCCACTTGCTTATGTCCATTCCACAAGTCCATGCCGTTCTCACCCGTTGGACGCAAAGAAACGTCCTGGGCTGCTTTCCCTCCGGGGTTTTCAATCATGATGCGGGGGATTGTTCTTTATAAGGTCCCACCCGAGTTCGATTCCCTTCGCGATGCCTTTTACGATGCCTTTTATGGCGCCCTTTGGGAGGCCTTTCGAGCCCCTAGGACTGATCACAGCATTGGCGTTCGCAGCATCGGCGTTCGCAATATCGGCGTTTCCTGCGTCGATGTCTACAGATCTGCAGTCGAGGGGGCGATTTTCACCATAGCAGCTTCTGAACTTCGGATCGACATAGAGGGCGGCGGAGAGAGTGAGGAGAAGAGGAAGGATAGTAAGGAGCTTCATGTTGATGCGGATGCAAGACAATATCTGGTCTGAAAGGGTTGAAGTAAGAGAGCGAATCCCGGGACCAGTACGGGAGAAGGATGATAGTGGTTGATCGTGTAGCGAAGGTTGCTCAGCTTGTGGAGTGTCTAGAGAGACTTATATACCCGTAGACTTGTCCTCACTCATCATGGGGTAGAAGGCACACGGGCCTTGAAAATTGGAAACATCCGGATTAGTTCGTGCATAGCTTCCACTTCTCTCAATTACCGTTGGAGGTGCCGATGAACTTCGAAGTGACCATCCTCCAGCTCGATCGCAAGTTCGAAACATAACCGGAGGCGCGATGACAACGCAGCGGTCTAAGACCGACATAATTATGAAACGGGAGTGCACGGAGGCACAGCTGACACAAACAAGCATAGACAGCCTTCCATAATGTTTCGGTAGTGCATGTCTCAAACAAGTTTAATCTACGGCCGCACCACCCTGATATCAGTGCTACACCACTACTGTCTTATATAGGTGAGCATCTATCGAGCACCCCAAAATAGCCTATCGAGCACCCATATTTTCTTCTTTAGACAGTAGTGTCGAGAGCTTAAAAATAGCATCTTAGTATTTAGAACACATTTATAACGGGCCTATAAGTCGAAATCAGTTGAGATTACGTATATTACGTGTTATTATAAGGCCTATAAGTTGAAATTGGTTAAAATCACGTGTACTACGTATAATTCTAGAACAACCGAGTATATAAGCGTATTATTATAATGCTAAGCCGCTATTTTTAAGCTCCTAAGACTACTACCTAATTAAAGAAGGAGATGGGGGTGCTCGATAGATGCTCACTCATGTAGAAGGATCTCCAACTCTTAGTAGATAATTTAGTATATACTGTAGTATCTTAGCAAGTCAATACACACTCTTACATCCATCCTATAAGTCCATACCTTTCTCACCCCTTTTGCGTGCTCTCTTTTATGGCTTTCCATCCCTGCCACTCCCCCTTGGCCCCCCGGCAGCAGCATGTGCCCCGACCAAGACATTCTTTGCCCAACGAGTGGACACACTCCAGATTTTAGCAATATCGGACAAATCATTGGTGTGTCTTGCGTTGATGTCTACAACCCCACCGGTAGGATCAGATAAATCACGAGGGGTAGGCCAATCGGGATAAGCGGGATGCGGGTTTTTATCTTCCGTAGGAGGTTTAATATAGATAGCAGCGGAGAGAGTGAGGAGAAGAGGAAGGACGGCAAGGAGCTTCATGTTGATGCGGATACAAGATAAGATCCGATTTAAAAAGGTCGAAGTAAGAGAGGAGTCGAAGTAAGAGAGGAGTCGAAGTAAGAGAGGAGTCGAAGTAAGAGAGGAGTCGAAGTAAGAGAG